>NC_142600.1:67230672-67384682 GCF_041222555.1 Hakea prostrata | reverse complement strand
GCTTTGGTGGAAGAACCATCAGTTGGGATTGTGAATGTAATGGAGAAATCATCATGTTCATGGATAAATTTGTTGGCAAATTCAACTAGAGGGATGAGGTGGCCCATTCCTGGAGCTAGTAGAATGACAATGTGTGGACTTTGTTTTTTTGCTTCCATGGTGATTATGTTTTGGGAGGGTTGAAAACAAAGGAGAACAAAAGAACTTATGATCAGCTTGTGAGAAATGAGTTTATGAGGGTTGAATGACAACGAATGGTTTATATATAGGCAAAGGGAATCCCACCAATGCTGGTGGATTAATTATTTTTTAATCTAGCTACGCATGAATCACACACTTTCAAAATATATATTTTAAAGCATGGGAGCAACAAGTATAACTTACCTATTCTAGTTTAAAGTTTTCATAAGATATGTGCTTAAGCACCAAACGGGCATGACATAGACATAACAATTACAAAGATAAAAATAAGGTAGAGATACTTATTGATGACATGGAAACACAAGGCTTCAATTTACATGTCCTGAAATCAAAAGAATAAAACCAACCAAAATATCTTACACGTCAATGACAAAGCTTTCTGAAGAAGTATTGAGCGACATTGAAACTTAAAATAACCGATGGCATGGTTTCTGAAATTAATAATGATTTAATTATCACTCTAAAAATATGTTCTTCAAATGAATGCATGGTTTTTACCCAATAGGGGGAAGGCATGAGTTCACTGCTACTAAATATTTTGTCTCAAACTAGTTCGCCATAAATTAATGACTTCATTACCATCTATTGAAAGATTTTGAGGAATATTAGTTGCTCTATTTGGAAGTATCTATAGCTACAAGTTATACACTTTTCTTTTTTTGAGAAAATAGCCATTTACTTTTGGTATTCTAGTTTCTAGATTTAGTTTGGAAGATCTCTTCTTTCTTTTATGATTTTGCGCTAATGAATTAACATTTTAAGAAATATATAATTTGTGATTTTATGAATAAGATTTTAGTATTTTTCTTTCTTTTTTTTTTTTACTCATTCATCATTTGT
Source organism: Hakea prostrata (assembly GCF_041222555.1). Lineage (NCBI taxonomy): Eukaryota > Viridiplantae > Streptophyta > Magnoliopsida > Proteales > Proteaceae > Hakea > Hakea prostrata. The sequence goes on along the minus strand of NC_142600.1, from coordinate 67,383,641 downwards.
GTTACGAATAAGAAAAATAATATAACATGTACAATAACACAGAGGTGTAGTTGATTCATGAACATGACGCAATAGAGACACACAAAACTACTCCTAACCTACATTGCCCTGTAAACTATGTTTTTAGTCGAATAATTATTTAGTCAAAACATAAGGATAATTATTATATGTGCCTCAAATTCTTGTATGTGATTATGGAAATACATCCGTCCTAATATATTTTGGTGAGAAACTCATATGACTAGTTTATCCGATTGAAATATTATTTGCATACATCACATTCTATTATATAGTCAATCTACAATTTGGAGATTCGTCTTAATGCTTTAGGTGAGAGTTTCTAATAATATTTCGGGTGCTCTGAGAGATTTCATTGCAATCTCCTGGCATCATGCATATTAAACTTCTTCTTCTCTAGGGACATAGTACATTGTATTGGAATGAGTGAATCATATCATATTTCTTTATTGTCTATGTTTTTGCTCGTTATTTCTTGATGTTCATTTTAACAATAGTTATAAATGTTGATGCAGTTCACATTAAGAAATAAGAATGGTGATTGCTCATTTGGATGTTATGCTTGATCATAAAAATGTGTAAATACCCATCTCATCATTCCATATAAAAATTCTAGCCATGTTAATGCATTTGCATATGTTTCCATTGGCTTTCATACACATGACTATTAAGTCTTTGAGATTCAATTTTGAAGATCTTTTATCTATTCTAGAAGTGCACAGTAAAGTAGAAATTGAAAGACTTATATCTTATAGAATGCATGATATGAGAATCGTATGAACAAGATGTCTAGTCATGTGAGACCTATCCGCACCAGATATTAAAAATAAAAAATAAAAAAATCTTTGTCAAAACCTAGTACATCCTCTAAGCCAGCTTGATACCTTGGTTTCAATAACCAAATGTTATGTCATTTTGTTATGATAGCTATTTTTATATTTTAATAAATCCAATGCAAGCATGGTACGTTTCAAACTTTCACATAGAGAACATTCAAAATGATTCTTGGTTTTGACTGAAGTTTAATTTGAATTTTATTCCTAGAAATATTATTAGATTAAAATCATTTTTATTTTCGTTAAATATCATTTAAGTAGGTTTTTTTATTTAATATAAATTTCATTTATGTAAGATATTATTTTGGATATCTTTTGTAAAAAATTTAAGAACAAAAGCTAAGTCTTTGGCCGTAGGTAATTTTTTTCAACTTTCAAACTAAATTTTCTCAAATCTAAAAATTTCATAAATCTTGTCATGATATAATGTTATTAAAACCAAAGTAATACTAATAATAATAATAATTTTGTATATTTAAATATTTTTTTTATCTGGGTTTGAATTTAACAGTTTTGGAGACCAAATAAGGTTTGATTGAGACATAACTCCTTTTATAATACCAGCTTTAGGTAAACTTACAAAGTAGATATATCTTGATTAAAATTACAAATTTTACAAAGGTTAGAACACAATTTGAAAAACTTATTTTTGAACTTACAATTCATGAAGTTTATTGATGCATCTAAAAATTGTTCCACCTTAAGTTTTCTGCAAAACAACATCAGATGTGCGCTTAGTGGTCGGGAAGCCACCTCCAAAGGTTAAGTCAATTAGTGAACTACCATAGAGCTTTGGCAAGTTGCAAAACCTAATTGAGAATAGATAGTAGAGGGGAACGATTCAGTTACCTTCTTCTCACGTTGTGCTTAGGTTTAAATAGGAATTACCTCTTATTTTCGACTGTTAGATCAATTCATCAGTTTGGTAGTCATCCCATCGTAGGGTTTCTCTCCTTCAATTTGGGTTGTTAGTTATGGTTTCCATATAGGGCCCGATCAATCACAAGTATGGCGGGATCACACCTCTTTCCTTAATCGTTAGGCTCCTTCGTGCTCAATACACTAATCGGTTATCTAATGGAACCGGTCCTGATCGGGTCAATTGAATCAACCATGGTTCGACCCGTACTACTATTTTTTACTTATCACTTATTAGCATCAAATCTTCCTAATAGGATGTCAGATGAAATCAAGTAGTCATAGGTTGAAACAAAAAAAAACATATCTCATAGAAATTGAAGGTAAGTATGTCTCTCTTGAGAATCTATAATGCACAACTCATGTGAACTGTATCCACTATTTTTTATTAAATCCCATTGACACCAAAGTAAATAAATATATAGAGACTAAAAGTGATTTGCATCTAAATAGCAAAAATAATGATTTCCTTAACTTCTACAATTCTAATTCAATAATGTCACTTCCCATCATCCATCTCCCGTTTCAATTTTTTGTGGGGAAAATTGTTTTATTTTTCAAAACTAAGCTTATGCATGCTAACAGTTTAATGAAGTTAGTGCCATACAAATAAGCTCAAGGTTGGACATACTGTTGGAAATATAATGATATTCTGGGCAATTGTATAAGATAAATAAAGCAAAATCATAAGTATGAAAACTTATCTTGTTTCAAATAGCATGAATGATCTCCTTGTCGAAAATGTAGTTGTGTATATCCATCTAATGATTCACGAGAAAGTAGCGGAGTTGAAATGTGCCAATAATGGCCAATACTTTCTTTAAGGTATGTAAACACCCTGAATAGTACACACAGGTCCTGAATGCGTTTTCACCCCAATATTAGTCAACCCCTCCATTGCTGACAGTGCACTTTGTAATTGATGGACTAAGGGATCCATAAACTTACATTCACCAATCCATTTTTTATGACACAATTTAAAGAAACCAATGCTTCTCAAAAACATTCGCCCAAGAATAAACAAACCCCTTCCACCTTTATATAGGAAAGCAAGAGACGTCACCGAAGGTTGTCTACAAAGGATATATCTCTTCCCTTAAAGCATGTTTGTTAGCCACCAAACTAGCCTTCCAAAAGAGACACCCATTGGCCATTTAGGTGCCCTTTAGGAAAAGACTCAACTTCAACCAAAATTGAATTTTTTGAATTTTCAAGTAAACTACTAAAATTACAATAATCCCCCGCAAAATTCAAAAATTTCAAGAAAACAAAACAATGAACTGGTGAACATATTAGACACAATAGGATATGTCATTATAGGTGTCTTTCGGACTTGAACCTATACTAGGTCTAATGAACCTTGCTACAGAGTATGGGTGAAGTCAGACTTCTTGAACATTTCTTCAGTGCATAGCCAACAAGCTAATCAGCTATATCCTATCAGTCGACTTTACAATGATAAACCCTTTTAAGAAAATTTTCTTTTGGACTTTTTTCCTCTAAAAGAGAACAGGCCTTGCCCCAGATCTCAATCTCATGGTTGTCTAGAGAACTTGCCTATATAGTTCTCATAAAAAATCAACCATATTTTCCACATCCACTTAGGTTTGTGCACCACAATTAACACACCTCCACATTTCTAAGGTTCGGCTAATTAAGAGCCTATTGCTCAACCTCTTTCATTGTGATGGCACTACTTTACTATAATATTACAATGAACTTAGTAGTACTTCTCAGGTCTCTGGTGACTTCATTGTTTACTCTTTGAACCTAATTCAGGATAGAAACCTCTTCACATAAGTTGGGTGTCCATCACATGACCTTGGATAGGCTCTTATAGCTCATTCCCTCAAACAACATCACATTAGTGATTGACTTTACACAACTTTTAGTCAAATTATTTAATTGACTACACATAGTGCTATTTTATTAGCCTCACTAGACACATGTATTTAAAGCGTAATGTCCTTCCATTTAAAGGTATATGCGTGCATTTAAGACACAATGTCTTTATACCTTTATTGACGACGCCATCTTTCATTATTACCTAGGCCTTGTGGCTTTGAAGCTAGCTTCCTTATAAAGCCATATACTTCGTAGGTTTTCACCCTTCTAGCACATACTTTTACATGTTTCTGCTTCGGGGTTCCAAAATTGTATACAATTCAATCCTTAACCTTGATTCGAAGTCTCCGAACCCCTACAAATCATGCTAATTTACCAATGTGATCTTATAAAACACTTAAATTCATCATGATTCATCATGAAGTGTGCACAAAAATATGGATTAATTAAACATCAAATAATTTATTTTTTAAATCACTTATATATTTAACCACTAAGAATTCAACACCAATAACATTTGGGCATTTGGTCTAGTGGTATGATTCTCGCTTAGGGTGCGAGAGGTCCCGAGTTCAATTCTCGGAATGCCCCCATTAAAGAGAATATTGTTTAGGGATGGAAATTAAGTTTTATATTATGAAGGCTTATGATACTCTAGCATGTGAGTTTTTATTCTTGGTCTTGAAGGCTTATGAATGGGAGACCAGTTGGATTCTTTGGAGTTGAGAAAGGGCTTCGAAAGGGGCAGGGGCCTTCATGCTGGTAGATTGAGAGCTTTGTCAGGTCTCAGGCAAGTAGAAGTTCTTTTCGTACTAAGTTTTATATTATGAAGGCTTATGATACTCTAGCATGTGAGTTTTTATTCTTGGTCTTGAAGGCTTATGAATGGGGGACCAGTTGGATTCTTTGGAGTTGAGAAAGGGCTTCGGAAGGGGCAGGGGCCTTCATGCTGGTAGATTGAGAGCTTTGTCAGGTCCCAGGCGAGTAGAAGTTCTTTTTGTACTAATGTATTTGTATTTTGTTGATATTTTTATTTTTTCAAATGCTTCTTTATGTTATGTTAAAGATTTGAAATTTTTTTTATCGAAGTATCAAGAATTTTCGGGTCAACATATCAGTTTGGAGAAGAGTAAGCTTTTTCTTGGACATGTGCCTCCTAGTCGAAAATAGAAAATTGTGGGCATATCAAATATCCCAATTGCTCTCTTTCCTACTCGATATCTGGGGGTAGATATTTTTAAAGGAAGAGTTACTCGTGTCGATTGCCTTGCCGTTTTAGACAAGATTAAAAATCGGTTACAAGGGTGGTGTGGAAAGCTGTTATCTTTGGCAGGTAGAGTGGAGCTGGTACGTTCAGTTATTTCTAGCATGCTGATTCATAATTTTTCAGTGTACTAGTGGCCTAGCTCTATTATTTCTCAAGCAGAGGCTTGGATGTGTAACTTCATTTGGACAGGGAGTATAGAGGCTGTGAAGAAGGTTACAGTGTCGTGGGCAAAACTATGTACTCCAAAATGTGAGGGTGGTTTGGGTATTCGGAGATTAAGAGATGTCAATTTTGCATCCTTATGCAAATTGACTTGGATAATTAAACATAAACACTCTGGTTTTGCTCACTTTTTAAAGGGGAAGATGGTGGACAAAAGGGGAAATTTAAAGATTTATGGGCAGCAGTCATCTTTGATGTTGGGATTGAGGAAGGTTTGGGGTTTTGTTCGAGCTCATGAACGGTGGTCAATTGAAGATGGTTAGAATATAAATTTCTGGTTTGACAGATGGTTGGGGAATTTTACCATTGCAGTGTTGGTATTCCCTAGATCTAGAGGGTCATTTGAAATTGATTGTTGCAGATTGTTTACAGCAAGGGGAGTGGAGATTTTCGTCAGTGGACAATGCCAAATTTCAAGAGGTAATCACTCTTATTATGTTATATCCTGTTCCTTGTGCTGGTTTTGTTGATGTTTGTCATTGGCAAGGTTCGGTAGGGGGAGAGTTTAGTTTTCGATCAGCATGGGATCTCTATCGTAGAAAAGGAGAACAACTTGAATGGGCAAAAAGTATTTGGAAGACTTCTTTGTAGCCTAAACAACAAGTTTTCTGTTGGAGACTTTTTCATGATAGACTACCTGTTGATGTCTTGTTGACTCGGAAAGGGATTATGCTAGCCTCTCAATGTAATCTATGTGGTAAAGCTTCAGAGGACATAAGACATCTCTTTATTCACTGCTCATTTTCACGTGGATGTGGAGAAGCTTTTGCAGCAAAGTTTGGTTATAGCTGGATAGTAAAAGATTCGATTGTAGAGTCGTTCAAGGCTTGGAAACACCAAGCTTCACGTCTCCTTTACGGAACTGCTTGGATTAATGGATGTTGTTTGTTTGCTTTTATACTTTCTTTGGATGGTCCGCAATCAAATCCCGTTTGAAATTTAAATTTAAGAACTGATGAGGTGGTGAATTTAATTTTTTCAGACTTAGTACAGTTTGGCTTTAAAATGGATGGGAGAAAAATAACTCCTACCATTTTTTCGGATGCAAGAAGTATGGGCCTTTACTTCTCTGTCTTTAGTGCTGCTCCTCCACAAGAAATTTTTTGGTGTCCTCCTGCTGCAGGATGGGTAAAACTAATATTGATGGGTCTTCTTTAGGCAATCCAGAAGGTCAGCGGTGGAGGAGTATTTCGAAATGAAGTTGTTCTTTGTGGTTTTCAATTTCAGTATTTTTTTAGATGTTAAAACCAAATTTGAGGCTGAATTGAAAACTTTCATTCACGGATTACGTTGGGCAAGGCATTTACAAATTACAAAGCTTTGGGTAAAAAGTGATTCAAAAGCTGTGGTGACTTTAATAAAGCAGAAGAAAATACCTTGGTATATCTTTCATATGTGGAGAGAGTTACAAAAAGAATGGATTTGACCTGACTATAGATTGGAAGATTTCACATTGCTATCGCTTACGGTTAAGGACTAATATAGAGAGAGATTTGTTGGCAATTTGAGTAGCGATAAGGGGACAGAACGGTTCGAGCATGAATTATTACATTCCTTGCCACAAAACGAACACTTCATTGGGAGAGGTACAAGAATGGGGGGTTTGGGGGGGGGGGGTTTTTATTGGTTGTGGGAAAAATATTGGGGGGGGGGTTTTTTGGGGGGTTTGTGGGGGGGGGGGGGGGAGGGGGGGGGAAGAGGGGGGGGGGGGGTTCAATCCTTAATGAACTTGATGTGGATGCCTCTAGACGTCCTAGATTTCCTTTTATGAATTAATGGTTTTCTAATCTAAGTAGGAACCAGTGAGGAAGGGTGTATTGGGGGCAACAGGTGTTGCGGGTAAGGGAGGTTGGTTCCTTATAAGGTTTTAATTGATGTATTTTTAATATATCTTCTTCACTTAATATAATGATCCTTTTAGCGGAAAAAAAAAAAGAATTCAACACCAATATTGTCATTTATAGCCACTTAGGCTTAGCCAACTTTGGTTTTAACAATTTCAATTAACCCTTCATGTTTTAATCATACATGGAAACATAGGCTCTGCTGATCCCTATGGAATCGAAACGAACAACTAACATACATGCTTGATGGACAAAATTGTAGAGTACTTGTTTTTGTCACATACCTCCTTTGTCTATTATGACGTGTTAAGATCATGACATATTTCTATGTGATGCGTCCAAAATCTGTTTAACCCTCCGATTGCTATATGATGACCTGCAAAACAATAGTCAGATGTGGCCCGACCGTGGGGGTTGGTCGGGGGTCCACCTCCAAAGGCTAAGTCAGTTGATGAACTGATCACAAAGGCTTTGCTTGAGTACAGAGCAAAAGTATGAATACGAATATTGGGAATACGATTCAGTTATCTTTCTTGTATGTAGGTCATGTCTTATATAGTGTTTACCTTCTAATCTCCTTCGTTGGATTTATTCGAGCCTTCTTCGGGTGACCGTCCGATCTTAACGGTTAGATCCGTTGGTGGGGTAGTGGATAACTTCCCTTGTTAGCACGATCATAGTGTGGTAGTTATTCGAGTAAGCACGATCGTTTGCTCTCGTAAGTGTTGTTAACCGTCTCCTTGACGAGCCATTCACTCAGAGAATTGCGAATTCGGGCGTGCTTGTTAACTGAGTCAGGTTTCTTCCTCAACAAGCTATCTTCAAACCCGGCCCGCTCAGATGTGAGTTAGTCCGTTTCTTCCCGACCGAGGTCGAGGGTTCGAACCAAGGGCGGACCCGGTTCGACAATGATTTTTCTCGTATCACAAGCCCCCCAGGCCAAGCGTTCGGGTAACTCCGAAGGCTTGGCTTGAACTGGACCCGACTATAAAATGAGGATTTTAAAAGTAGTCTTTCTACTTTACAGTCTAACCACAAGGGTTGTGCTTGTCAGCACGATGCCTTTTCATCCATTTCAATCCAACATTTACACAGTTCTTCATATGAGCAATCATTTGTCATTATGTTTGAAACAAGTATATATTTCAAACCAAAATGTAATCATGCATAGACAAAATAATGTAAACGATTACTCAACATACAGCCATAAGCTTAAATACAGTTCAATCATACAATCATTCATATCCTCATCTCAGTCATTGAAGAACCATTCATCTATAAGATATAATATCTTAGTACATTACAGTCATGCATGCAAGTCACACTCCTCACATCATACACTACAGTTATATATATATATATCTATCTATCTATCTATCTATCTATTAGTGAAGATACAATCCTCATATCATACATTACCCTCATATATACACATGAGTTCAGTCATAATACTCACAATTCTCCTCGGTGTTCCAGAAATGTCATCACATCACAATTTAATATGACAAACATCCATCCTTCCCAATCACCATACCTCAACTCAATATTTACAAACATCCATTATTTCCAATTTAGCCATCACAATCTATGACATTACATAGTCAATCCTTTCACCGGTTTTTTCATCTTTCTCTCACTAGTCAAACAATTGGTCCTCCAATCAGTCCATTCACTTAATCAAAATTAACTTTCCCCAAGTATAAGCCTTCTTCTTTTCATTTCTTATATCATTGGTCTTTCTAGTCTACAGATCTATTGCTCTGATATCACCTCTGTCACGACCCCAGTTTTCACAAGCTTGGTGGGGCCCACATCATGCACATTCCACTAGGGCACGTGACAGCTCCTCTTCATTAACACCTCTTTATAAAAAAAATGCTAGACAAAACATTTTCCCGGCAAAAGAATATATATCTGCACAGTTCAGTTATACAAACATCAAACGTAACGAAAGGAATATGAGATTACATCTTCAACTTTAAAGGCATTGACATGTGTCAACACCTTGCCTTTATCATGAATCTGAGTAACTGTTAACATTTACAATAATGATCTTTGCGGCCCAGTAAGCAATAAAGGACAACCATGTAAGTAAGTCAAACAGTTCATTATGCATCAATTATCACATCAAAATCATATAACATCATACATTCCAAACTTTCCTTTCTTTTTCCTTTTCCTTATCATGTTCCTTTATCCTGTTCCTTTTTTCTTTTCTTTTCCTTTTTCATTAAACTAGACCTAAGCGCTACCTGTAGAGAGAGCACCATCAGTCTAAACCACACAAGTTGCATCAGTCTTAACCACACAAGTGGCATCGGTCTCTTGACTTAAGGCTAGGTGTTCTCTACAGGAGGCCATCATCAGTCTACTATATCTTTCCACTTTTCAGTCTCGCTTCATGCCCTCCCATTTGGGTACATAAGTACATAAGTATCAGGACTTACGAAACCATTACATTTTATTCCTTTCATTATTTCTTTTATTTCCTCTTTTTTTTTTTTTTTTTTTTTTTTTTCCACTTTTTAGTCTTGCTTCATGCCCTCCCATTTGGGTACATAAGTACTAGGTCTTACAGAAGCTTTTAACATTTTATTCTTTTACTCTTTCTTATATTCACTTCCAAAATTGCCTTACCATGCTCTGCCTATTTCCATGTATATTTTTCATTCCAAGCATCATTCAGTCTCATCTGAACACAATTTATGACATTCCATCATTTACATATGAGAGCATGATAATTTACATTTAACATGCATAAACATTCTTGCAATTTTATGATTAACAGTTCAAGAACACTATCAACATTTCATTCAAGCAGTTCAATCAAGTCATTGAGTTGTCATCCAATTCCATGCATTTTGTTCATTACACAAAGGCATATATCATGCACTTTCCATAAATTGCATCAACAAATAGATAAAATAGACTTTATGTTACCATGTGCATGCTACATATCTATTAAAGGAAAACACCCACTTATCATACATAGGTTGGTCAATATTACTTATCTGATCATGTTTCATGCGTGTGGGTCTTAGCCCAAGTTCCGTTAAAATCCGCTCTCCCTGTATCCGAACAATTAATGGCAATTAACAGCTATTTTGAGTACGCAGGAGCCAACAGGAAAATTCCCCTTTTTATATTATTTTCTCTCTCCTCCTTTCTTTGTCTCTCTTTTCTCTCTCTCCTCCCTACGTTCTTCCTCTCTCTCCTCTCTCTCTTCTCTTGTCTTTTTCCTCTCATTTCTTTCTCTTCCCCACGGTCTTCCTCTCTCTCCCTCTCTCTCCTCTCTTGTCTTTTCTTCTCTCTTTCCACTTTTTCTCCACTCCTTCTCTCTCCACTCCTTCTCTCTCCTTTCTCCTATTCATCTTCTCTTTCTTTCTTTAACGTTCTGCACCTGCACGTATTCCTCTTCCTCTTTCTTTTCTCTCTCCTTTCTACCTCTCCTCTTGCCGCCTCTAATGGCTTCTTCTCCCTCTCTTACATGTTCTGTCTTCTCTCTTTAATTTTGCCTTCACCAATATCTCTTTCCTTTCTCTTACCTCTCTTTTCTCTCTATCTGCACATTCTGTCTCTTCTCTCTCATGCTCATCACCTTTTCCCCTGTGTATTCTCCAGTTACCTCTCTTTTCTCTCTATCTGCACATTCTGTCTCTTCTCTCTCATGCTCATCACCTTTTCCCCCTGTGTATTCTCCAGTTACACGCAGAAAGCAAAACTCCCAAATTACTCTCTCCTCTCCTCTCCACTTCGCTTCTCTCCTCTCCTCTCCTCTCTTCTCTCTGTTCTTAAATTCTCTGCAACGTTTTCTTCACTTTACTTTTCTCTTCTCCTTCCTCAATTTTTCTGCAACTCTACTTATGGAATTTCTCTCTCCTCCCCAATGGAGCCTGATTCAAGTAATATGAAATTTTCAGTTCTACCCTTGCCCAATGCTAGGTTTGAGCTGGGAGTTTGGCATGGTATTGGTAAGCAGAAAAAGAGGATATCCTGGAGAAGAAGTTGTGTACCACTGTGTTGCTGAATCAAAAGGGTATCACAGGATCCAAGGACCATTTTATGGTAAACAAAGAACTCATCATCTTCAGACAGTGTTGCATCCGAACCTTGAGTACAAGGTTCTCATAAGGGATCGGCAACGTTACGACACTGGTTAAGGGTGTGGTTTATCAGAGGGGTAATTTTGAGAGAATATTGGACTGGAATGTGTCTATGGAATTAGATGGTTAGCAAAGGTTAGCAGGGTCATCACAATAGGGAGGCCATAAATGGACCGACGGAACCGACCGACGAACCGGCAAAAATAGAGAAGCATCCGAACCGAACCAAACACGGAATCCGATAATAACCATCCATAAAATATCCGATTATTGAGATAATTTCACTTTACATTTACTATAAACTAACCAACGAAACCGCTCATCCGTTATCACATTTTTAAAGAAAATTTTAAACTACCTCCGATAAAATTATCCGGATTATCCACCTAAGCACCGATCCACCTAACGGACGGATACGGATATTCCTAAGAAAATTTTCGGATCGCCACGATCGATGCGATTCGGTTATCCATTAGCAGGGCGTCTCAATAGGAGTCCTAGAGTATAAATGTATCAGGAATGGAAATGAGAAGCAGTGAAGAATACTATTCCTTGCCTCTAACTATTTCTCTCTCTCTCTCTCCTCTGTGTTCTTCTTCCCCAATCTTCAGTTTCTTCTAATATGCTGCTCCCCCCTGAGTTCTTCTATTCTCTAGCTCTGGATACGGGTTTGTATCATAATGAGCAGCGACTGATCCCAATTCATGCAAATCCAATATAGCCAATTCATGCCGAACAACATTTCAATTGGTGAGTTTCCAAATCTAAATGCAAATTCTAGGGTTCTTGGAGATTGATTCTGGCCATGTTCGATTTGGAATTGGCTGGACCAGATGCAGGCCGCCTTCCATCCATTCATCACATCCCTCCATCTGAAAAGTTCCAATCTTTTGAAAGCAAGGTCAACGATCTCCCAAACCATCAAAAATTTCAAAATTTTCAAAAGTTTAGTACCTCTAAGCTGTTCCAAAGCGAACACTGTGTACGCAATGCAGTTTAACACTGCAGATATGCTTTCTCACAGCCTCATTTTCACAGTACGCAAGAATAATATGTTTGGCGCAGGCAAACAACATAGACAAGCAACAAAGAGACCAGAACTCCACCCAAGTCGGAACTGCCCCAGCTACAGATTTTGATTCAAGTAACAATTCTACTAAATTATAAACTCCGGTGGTCGCTCAGATAGCAAATTGAATAAAACAGTAATTGAATTTTGATCGAGGTCTCAAATTTGGCTTCATCAAGAAGAATATTTCATCGAAATCAAAACGCAATAAAAACCTAAAAAAGCTAATAGTTGAAAACAAACTATCAGAATTGATCCATACTGAAGCAAAACCCCTCTTTCAAAAGTCTTAAGACTAAATTGATCTCGGCATTTGCAGCTCAGTTATTGCGCAGTACTGAAGCCAAACGTTATAATTTTCCTTTTATTCCATCTTGGCTACTCTTTCTTTCAAACAATTATTTAACACCAAACGAATCCTCTTCCAAAATAATCCCTATAGCAAACAAGGAGTAAGAGATCCACGCCATGCATTGACGAAAACTGTATGAACTGAAGATATCTAGCCAAACTTTTAGTCGAATAAGATATTATTCAGCAGATACTCTTCATCTTCCAACTCCTTTGAGATTTCTACAACCCTGTCGGAGACTGTTTTCAGCCAATCGGGCCAATCCCTGGAAGACTCGTTAGAGTGAAGAACATGTGAGATTATTCCAAGTTTCAAAACATGAAGAAATCATATACAGTTAGAGAACATGAAGACATTATTTGATAAATACATACCCTATGCAAGAATTAAAGGAGATGCCAACTCTGGCCTTGGCCATCTCAAGTGACCAGGAAAACCGATGGAGCTGCTTGGGTTTTTCTGTATTGGGTGATAAGTTGTTGAACCCAGTGATAAATATGAGTCGGAATGCCTGAAGTGGCTTGATCAATAACCGAATGGAAGCGTTGTATTTTTGAGCTTCAGAAGCAGGAGAGTTTTTTCAGATGGAACAGATAGCAGAGAGAGTTGATGAGCTTGAGAAGAGTGGTGCGAAATCCTCCACCGGAGAGTGCCAAAGGAGCCTGATGGGTTTCTTCTCGGACGAGAGACAGAGGACTGGTGGTGACACCATGGCTACTGTACTGCCGCAGGTGGAAGCTTTCAGTTGAGGATGTAGTGAGCAGGATAAACATTACTGAATTGGCTTTTTAGAACAGACTTATAAAGAAACAGATGTATAATTAACCAACGATCAGGATTTTTAAATGAACAAGTCGCACACATCTAATGTGATATAGTTGGATTTTGCTTGAGAGCAGTGCACGCTCAAAATTGAAAGTTAAGTGCTAGATTAAATATCAATTATTGATTTAAGGCACATGCAGAAAATCTTCTTTGGAATTCTTCGCCGCCGAACTGTTTTCGGCTGTTTTTTTCTTTTTCTTTTTTCCCTGTGTTAGTTTGTATTTAGAAATTCTTTAGTTATTAACAATAACCTCATTCTTCTCCTTTTGCACTCCTTCTGCACTCTCTCAGGTTCAACTTTAACTTCAAGTTCAACACCTCCACGTCTCAAGCTTTACGGTCATCATCTTCAACTTCTCTGGCAACAATGTCAGCACAAATCATCGAACACAACGTCCTCTTCAAGATCAAAGATGAAACAGAGCCATCGGAGATCAAGTCCATGGTGAATCGTATGAATGGCTTGAAATCTTTGACAAGTTCTTATCCTCAGTGTTGGCTCCAAAAAAACAGAGTAGCCGGGAAAAGTTTCACACAAAACGACAACCGTTTGATTGAACTCAACAGATCTCGTTTCTCTGAGGCATTCCGTCGAACAATTGTTTTGCGGTATCCATCAACCCACATCTCGTATAGCCGGTGATCATGGCGTTCCATGAGTAAACGCCAGGGAAGAATCCCAGTCCCTCCATGATCGAATCGAAGCCAAGGAAAAGAAGAAAAAGAGGAACAGCTAGAAGAATCCGATTACAACTAGCACATACCACCATACATGCTTTTTGAAGACGGATTTCAGAAGATATATATATCTATATTATATATTAACATCTCGTTGGTTTTGGATTTGTTCCGGCTTCGAGTCTCTCGTTTTTGAGCAACTGATTCGAAGGTTTCGTCTTCGTAGGGTTCCGATGTTTCTCTCTGGCATTTTATCAAAGAAGCTCTTCGCGGCCGCTATATCCCAATTTTGAAGTACCCATCAATCATCGCGTTCCAGCACACGACATCAGATTCTTCAGGACCCTCATCAAGCATCGGGCGAGCCTCAAGAACACGGTCAAAGGATTCAAACATCACAATCCCAGAACTTCTTATGTATGCATCTCCTGTACTCAGGCCATGTTTTAGAGCGTGTGCGTGAAGTTGCATCCCCTCTTCGACTGCTTTAGCAACAGCACATGCCTTGAACATGGTAGGGAAAGTGAACTTGTTGGGTCTGGAATCCGCAACCACCTTCTTATAAGGTGATGGCTTTATCTGGGTCATGGTTTTATAATGAGATAATGAGACTCATCTATATAATGCATTTTCCTTCAAGATCCATACGATTCACCATTGACTTGATCTCCGATGACTCTGTTTCATCTTTGATCTTGAAGAGCACGTTGTGTTCGATGATTTGTGCTGACATTGTCGCTGGAGAAGTTGAAGATGATGACCGTAAAGCTTGAGACGTGGAGGTGTTGAAGTTGAAGTTAAAGTTGAACATGAGAGAGTGCAGAAGGAGAAGAATGAGGTTTTTGTTAATAACTAAAGAAATTGGGAAAAAGAAAAGAAGAAGAAAAAAACAGCCGAAAACAGTCGACCGCGGAGGATTCCAAATAAGAGGGTATGAAAAAAAGAAGATTTCGGAGCAGTTGCTTCGCATGGTTCCAAACGAACGAATGTGGTTAGAGGTAGAAGTTAAAAAACCGGCGTTGTTCCACTTAAAATTTGATTTTTTTTTTTCAGTTACATAAAATTTGATTTTCTGCATGGGCCTTAAAACTATGGTTGGTATTTAATTTAACACTTAACTTTCAATCTTGAACGTCAGCTTCGGGAGCCAGTGCCATCAAGCAAAATCCGGTATAGCAGCCCCGAATTTTTTGGATGAACACGTAGCACATGCAAATTTTGTTGACAATTTTAACCCTTTTGTTTTTGTTTTTGCGTAAGAAGACCCGTAACCTTAAAAATATGGCTTATCAAACGTACTTCATAGTCATGACCCAAGACACATGTCATATATGTATTTCTATATATATTTTATATATCAAATATGGTATCCAAACCATTTAACCGTACTGAATCGCACCAGTTAAAATCACACCATATCGTACCATTTTTACGACAGGAAAAAAGCTTGGGATGACCATATGTGTAAATTTTAAAACCACCTTCTAGCTCTTCTTGATATCTAATATATGTTTTTCTTAAAGTTGAAAATTAATTAGAATTCTATTCCACAGTTGGACCTTTCGTTGGAGCAGGACTTGCATCTCTTTATGCCAAAATCTAATCCTTATCCATTATATGTGTCTTTGCCATATGAAAATGTAAAGAAGTATTTTACACTTCAACATATGTGTATTTTCAGGGTTTACTTTCATGGACTATCGCCTAGTTTTTTGTTACCTTGTGGGATTCTTAGGGCTTATCTTTTGCATTCTGTATGGTGAAAAATAATTTTATTTAGTTCAACTGTTTTCGAGAAATATATATATTCTTTAGTATGTTCATGAGATTGTTTGAGATCAAGCTAGTATTATAATATCATACTATAAGCCTTCTTGACGATTTTCTTGAAATCATAATAGGCTAACACGAACAAGAAGTGAAGGAGAAAAACATTTATTAAACAAGCATTTCTTTGTTTAAGTAAGTTCATAAAATCAATATTTTGGTTTATTGTGGCAATATTATAAATTAGAAGATTAGAAGAATAGGTGTTTTATACCGAAATCATATCGTACCATACACTGAACCGTTCCAGTTTTGTTGTACCGATTTCATACTGAAATCGTACCGAACCGCTTTTAAAATACCATTTTCATACCGTACTATATAAATTCGGAACGATACAGTACAGTTTTGGTATGACAGTTTGAAATGCGGTACGATACTATACTGTACCAAATTACTGATACAATACCGTATTGACACCCTTAATTGAAAGTTAATGAAATACTATACCATACAAAATGCAAACAATCTTTTATTTTATATTCCTATAGATACCCTTGTGTATCTCGTGTTTTGCATGGTACTTTCAATATAATATATACAAAGGTATGTATAAGAATATGTAAAAAACATGTGTCATTGTATTAAATTTTCTTTTTACCATTTAATAGGGGTCATAATCACTGGGCCCACAGGCCTTTGGGCGATGAGAATGGGGAAGGGAAAAGGGAAGGGGGATTGAACTTGTTGATTCGACTATCAGAAAAATAAATAAATAAATAAAAAATGAAACCTCTCCATCAACCGTGTATGGAATTTAACATACATGTGGGCCCAAGGACGTGAAGGGATTTTCTGTGGGTCCAAGTTTCCCACTTTAGGAATGCCACATGATAAACTAAAGTGGCAGTCAGGTTCCCAAGAAAGGAAAGGTGGACTATTTTGGTTGGAACCAAGATGCATGCATGGTGACGGCCGGCTTTGCTTTTGATTTTTTGGATTCAAACTCCTTGCCATGCAGGCCATGGGATGACCTGGCATCAAAAGAGTTGTGGATGGGGGTTGGTATCAAGGTCGGGGAGATAACCAACTATCTTAAATGTGCATGACGATCAAGTGAGATTCCGGTCATTTCGTTGAATTTCAATGGTTGAGATCGATTTCGATTCAACGGATGAAAATGACCTGCTTGACAGTCTGTGCATTTAATGCATAGGACTAAAACAAAGTCCTCCTAAATGAGTCATTGGTCAATGTTTTAGAGGATCAAGATGCGTTCTTATAAGCATGCCCAATTTTGTGAGATGTGTTAGACAGGTTAATGGAAACCAATTAGAAAAATAATCAAAAACTGAAAAAATTCAATAATATGATGACCAGTTCACCCCCGAGGATGAAACTCAGAGCTGATAATCTGGACAAACACTTTTATAATCAAGTAAGAATTGTTCAACAGGAAGACAAACAAAAACTCTTAGGGCCTATTTGGTCACGTGAATTCAGGAATTTGAAATGAAATAGGATTTTCAATCTACAGATTCATGGTTCAAAAAATTAATTGTTTGGTTAGCCTTAAATATATCGAAGTTTGTAGAGTTCCATCAGGTCACTCCATGTGAATTCGCAAATTTCATCCATTTTATGCTTAGGGTGGAATCCATGGATTTCACCCAATTGCCAAGAATGACTTAATTCACGTTTTATGCAAAAAAAGTGAAAATCCTTAAATTTCATGAATTCAAGAATAGTTTACAATCAAACGGATTCATGAATCTAGGAATTTCAAATTTCTAAATTCAAATAACCAAATAAACCCAAGTATAAAATCTTAGAAAACTGAAACTATGTTAAAAAAACACAAGGCAACACCATTTTCTCTCGCAAAAAATAGTGTATCTTCCTGGCTTTTCTTATATTATAAAGAGTGTAAAGAGGAACTAAGAAAATCCCAAAGAAAACCAAAGAATATATCATACAACCAAAGAATGTATCATCTCACCAGCAAATTACATCATAACCAAAACCACCCTGATAGTCAATATTTATTAGGGGTGTAAACGGATCGGATTTGGATCGGTAGTGGTATATCCATATCCGCATTCTATTATATTCGGACGGATTCGGATAATATCCTATCGGTTTTCGGACGGATTTTTTTGTGAGGGCTAGGTTTGAAATTTAAGAATTTAACAACTTTGGTAGAAAATCTAGAAAAATAATCACATATCATAAGTAAAATTTATAAAAACAAGAATAATAAATCTAAATAAGTAACTTAATCAGATAATTTTATCGGACGGATAATATTCGGTAAGAAAGGGGTATACCATATCCGCATCCTATTCATAATCGGAGGGATTCGGATACCCCTAAACAGATGCGGATGCGAATTCGGAAGCGGATTTCGGTTATCCATTTATACCCCTAATATTTATGGCTAGTGAGATGCTTGTGGCTTTGTCCTCTGTAGACTGCAACAACTTCATCTATTGTTTATCCTGAGAGTTAATTTTGCAGATGTATATAAATCTAATCTGACATCATCCCAAAGAAAAGAAAAAAAAAAAGAGAGTAACATATGCCTACCTATTGATGAAGGGAGCTAAAACAATACAGTTTGAGATGGTTAACACAATTAAAAGGAGGCTGATGAAGCCAAATCTGCAGGAAATACAAAAATGTTAGAAACATGGTGAAGTTCTCCAAAAATATACAGCAAAGATATGATGAAGGTAATCAGATAGTCAAACCAAAATTTAGAAAAATGCTATAAAGGTGAGAAGGGTTGTTTATTTTGTAAAAAATATTATTTTCTAAAGTTATTTTTAAAAAAAAGTGTCAACAATGGAGTGGTGAATATAACTTTCGGATCCTTTCGTTTCATCGCTACGGAGTACACTGTTTGCGATGAAGGGGTTGATTGATCTTAAGGGTGAAAATGCACTTAGAACCCGTGTGCACTATTCGGGGCGTTTAAATACCTTAAAGAAAGTGCTAGTGACCACCAACATGTCTCAACTCCATCAACTTTGTACGAGTATCACTTGATGGATGTACGTAACAATGTTTTCAACAAAAAGACTATTCATGGATGTACGTAACAATGTTTTAGGAGACAAAAAGAATGGAAAGTTATAGGTATTTTATTTGAATTCTTAACTTTTTCAACACACAAAAAATGAGGTTTACAATTGGACAAAACAAAGTTATTGGTATTTTCAAAATTTTTCTTTTACACAAGAAAATGCCTTTATGTTAGACTTGATTTCCTCTCAGCTTGACATATTGAACATTAGTGGACGCCCTGTGTGTGGTTCACCAACCTGTTCTCAGGATAACGTTAAATTTAATCAGACATTTCTAGCAACATTAAATGTGCAATCAACTCATGGAGTGTTCTCTGGAAATGGATGTCTCTTATTTCAAATAACTAAGAAATTCATTATCAAATTAGGCAAGGAAAACCCTCTCACAAATAAGTTTGACATCACATTCCAATATTCTTAGTACATGGTGGAAGTTCTTCTGGAAATTATCCGTACATCCTAAATTTAGGATATTCTTTTGGCACTTATTAAATACAGAACTAGCAATTAAGGCAACACCCGCCCAATGGGTATTTATATCTCTAGAATGTGAACTATGTGGGAATTGTGTGGAAACTCCATGGCATGTCTTTCTCTCATGCGACTGGACAAAAAGGATTTGGGCGGCAAGTCCTTTGGGACTCAAAATGGAAAGACTTTCACATACATCCATCCATGATCTTTGCAATTCTTTTATCTTAGACCCTGGCATGGATAATATCATCAAAAAGATTGATGATTTCTATTTTCATTATTACATGCTATTTTATTTGAAAGGAGCGGAATATCAAGCTTTTTGAAAAAACAAAACCCAACCCAATGAGAGTCTTAAGAAACATCTCAGTTTGGAACGATGATCTAAACCTTAAACCATATGACAGGGTTGAATATCCAAATCACATGACAAATGTAGAGGTTTCTAGACTGGATACTTGTTTTTATAAAAGCTTTACTAACTTAAATTTGTGTTCAACTTTACTGTGTGCAGGGGTACATAATCCAGAACTAAAACAGCTCAGGATGGAGTGTATGTGGGAGTAGTCTGGGAAGGCCAGTTAAAATACCTAAGCACAGGAGGACTAGAGAAGGGAGATACTAGTGAAGCACTCTTGGTTGGACTAAAGGACGGAATAGCCCAAGCACAAATCAACAACATTCAAATACAAGAAATATCGTGTAATGAAAAGGAAGTGCTCGAGCTACTTCAACCACTA
The DNA here is from genome assembly GCF_041222555.1 of Hakea prostrata. Taxonomy (NCBI): domain Eukaryota; kingdom Viridiplantae; phylum Streptophyta; class Magnoliopsida; order Proteales; family Proteaceae; genus Hakea; species Hakea prostrata. The sequence continues at coordinate 67,363,597 of NC_142600.1, read as the reverse complement.
AATCACAAGATGTGGCCAATAACTCATGTCCCAATTTTGATTGATATTGTTAGTATCACTAAGAATACTAACCTTAAGCTTTTTGAGGGGAACATAATCTACCATTGGTTTAACCACCTAGCTTTCATGTCCTCCATAAGATACTAAATACTAAATGTAATAGATCCCACAACTCTATGTACTTGCTATTCTGAGTAATATTAAGCTCTTATTTACAATAAAATAAAATTTTTAAAAAAAAAAAAAAAAAACTCATGGAGTGTTCTTGAAAATTCATAACAGCATTACTAATCTCTTCTCAAATAGCTTAAGGGAGTGTACATTTTCATATGACTTTTAACTCATGTATGTATTTATCTTGGAGCTTCATAACAAGAATACATATATCACATCAATCAGATAATTCTTATAACTTCTTTTTTATCCTTGTACTCTTTTTCTAGTACTCATTTTTCCAACCATTTATCCTAACCCTTGAGTTAGAACATTAAACATGAATTGGTATCCAATCACTTATTGGACACTTATTATTAGGAGAGCCCCTCGGGATCCAAAGGGGAATGACAAGCTTTGTCCATAATAAAGATCATTCTTGAGACCCAACACAAAAATTTATACAGCAATATTAAAAATTTTAGTTGATTAACATATTATCAGCAGATATTTTTCATCTTCCAAACTCCTCCAAGATTTCTATTACCCTCTCGGTGACTGTTTTCAGCAAATCGAGCCAATCCCTGGAAGATCCATTAGAGTGAACATGTGAGATTATTCCAAGTTTCGAAACTTGAAGAAATCATATACAGTTAGAGAACATGCAGACATTACTTGATACATACCCTTCGCAAGAATTAAAGGAGATGCCAACCCTGTTCTTGGCCATCTCAAGCGCGCAGCAAAACCTACGGAGCTGCTTGGGCTGAAAGCTTCCATCGTCCGCAATTGCAAGATCAGAGATGCGAACATCATAGAATATGGGAATAACCTGTTTCTTGAATTCGATCAAGGAAGCCAATTCATGAAGACAGTCTTCGGAAGAGCAAAAATTGGGAGACAAGATAACCAACCCAACCTTACAGTCACGTAAGGCAGCTTCAATGGCTTCATGCAACGCTTCTCCAGGCTTCATGCTCTTGTAGTCCAAGAAGGGGTGGAGGTTTTTTTCTACGAAACGATCGTAAAACAACGCAGCGATGTTTCGCTTCGTGTCTGACCCACGGTGGCATATGAAGACATTAAACGGAGGAGAGGACTTGCGACTGCGAGCACTTATCCTGGTATTAAATACAGAGAAATTAAACAATATATTTAGGAGCAATGAAACAATATAAATGCATTTAGAAATTATATATAAAGCAAAGCAAACCTGTAGTATTTATTCATCCATTGCTGCTGTGGAAGGTCCTTCATAGTGAAACGATTAGAACGTTTCTTCACATCCATCTGGGTAGAAGGAACCAAAGAAAAGCATGCTGCATTGGTCATTGATGCTTCTTCTTGCCTAGCAAAGAGCAAGAAGCAAGCTTACCTCATCACTAATAGCAGAGAGAGCGGATGAGCTTCAAAAGAGTGGTGTGAAATCCTCCACCGGAGAGGAGAGGAGAGGGACAAATGATCTTCGTAATCTGCAATGGAAGATTCTGATCTTGAGCAACGCCCAGACCAAGCAGGAGATAAAGAGGAATAAATAGGGACATGTTGAAGCAGAGGACACAGCGTGGGCTTTTGAATTGTAATACTCGCTTAGGGACACTTACGTAAGCCCTTGTTTCAAAAAAAAAAGAGGGGACTGTAACTAAAAAGCAAAAAAAGGGACTCCATCAAATAGATAGAAATTGCTAGGGTCATGCGCACGACTGTCAAGCCAAGATTTCGGACCGTCAGATCCAAAATCTCGGTCGAAATTGAATCTCGACCGTTGAATTTCAATGGTCCAAAACAAAATTTCAACTGAAATTTCGATCTGACGGCCAATGGTGTTTGGCTTGACTATAAATGTGTAAGACCCAAGCAAAGTCCCAGCACAAATAGAACAACCTAGGGATTCTAACCAAAAAGTAAAAAAAGGACTCCATCAAACTACTTTGCAAAAGAGAGTTGTTGCAAGCGTTGTCCAAGGCTGATTCAATCTTGGATTTGTCATTTTTTTTCTCTGGTGGGACACCATATAAGTAGAGATATAATTATTTGCTATTTCTTATGGACATAAAGGAATGTGGTGGTCATCCTTGACCAAAAACACAATTCCCACGCCCCGAATAAGTTGTTCAAAAGATCATTATGGATACTCGGCACAGGTTCTCAGATATACCTATTTCAGTCCCTGATAACCCTCAGAATCAGTCCTTCTTTGAGAAGTGGAGGATTATTGTTAACTATTGTCTTCCCATTCTAAAGTCAATTAAGTGGGAGATGTTGCTTGGTTATGTGTCGATTGCGATGGTTTTTTCAAACGATGCTTAGGTAGCTACGGCTTTTTGGGTCGGAATTATAAATGTGAGGTCCTCTTTGCAGTGGCTGGTGCAATGGTAGGGAATCAAATTCTTATGATGGAACTCATGGCCATTTCAAAAGGCCTTGAGATGCTAAGGCAACATGGGATTAGAAGAATACGTTTCCACTCCGACTCTAAAGAAGCTGCCAAATGATCTAGGGTGCTCACAAATGTCCTTGGTATTCTAGAGACCTTGTGGCTGAGATAAATTACAAAAAATGGAGCTTTGAAAATTGTATTTTTTCACATTGCTATTAGGAGAGTAATTATGCGGCAGACTTCTTGGCTGGTTTATTAACCACTATTGATGAAATGCACTTTGATCCAAGAGGCCTTCCTTCTCCCTTGATGGACATTGTCTTTAGTGATGCAAAATTATGTAATTCGTATATATCTCTATCAATATAAGCTCCCACTTTCCCCAAAAAAAAACCCAATTCCCACAAACTTTTTCACATAATGCCTTACATATTAATACTAATAATGGTCATAATGGAAATAAATGTCTATGTCATTTGTTGCATTATGGTATGCAATTTTACTCACATATGCTATTTTGTTCAAGGGTATTTAATAGATTTCTGGACAGGGCTATATGGAGTATGGGGGTTATTAGTAATCAAAGACCGTTGTTCCTTAAAGCATGAGTTATTGAACATGGAAATGAACTGGAAGTTATGCTCACGACGATCCAAGAAGGGTTCAACCACCCAACCATAAAGGAAATTCACTTGGATGAGGTTTGGTGCAATAGTAAAGAAACAACTCGGCTCCTACCTAAGCCAGAAGCCACTACATGGCCTTTAGATCTACTCTCAATTCTTTTAAACATCTCTGCTCAAACATCTACTATTTCTTTTTTTCCACTTTAAATCTCTCACACTGCTAAAATGTTGTATCAATAATGTTAATCAGACTTTTAACAGGACCACTACTACTAATAATCCTAGAAATAGTAGGAATGAACCATCTACTTGCACTATTTGTAACTACTTAATAAAATCGTAATGAAGTTGGAAAAAAAAAAACATGGTATTTGGTAAATCTACTTCAACATGTTTTTAGAAGCCAAAGAGAATGAAAAGTTGTAGGTGTTTTATTGGGAGACTTAGCATGCATTTGGTCACGTTTATATTCTGGGTGGTTCTTGTATAAAACTGTTTTGACATGTTTATGTGCTAGGAAATCATTTTTCGCTTGAAAATGAGCATTCGATAAACTCATTCTAAATATTTCCAGCACATTATTAGAACAAGTTGGCGTTTGATAAACTCATTCTAGAAATTGAAAAATAGCATTTACAAAATATATTGATATTTGATAAACCCTGTAATAGAAAATATATTCATACTATAAAAATGTATGATTAAGACCACAATTATGAATTAAATCATGCCTTCACACACATAATATGAAAACATTGATTATTCTATGATGTATTTGGCATATATGTGCACTGCTGTGTACAAGAGAGAGCACATTCAAATTGGATGCTTCATTGAGATTATCATCCCATCAAAACCCATAGGCATTTGATTCTTTTATTGGTATTGATTTTTTAAACTGAGTTTTTATTTTGGTTCTTATTAAAATTCCTACCTAGTGGCTCCAACTGCGGTTGAACTAAATAATGATTGTTATTTGGGTAAATATCACTTACCTCCCCTCTTAGCTGGACAAATGGCACTTACACCCCCTCTTAGCTGGATAATATCACTTACCTCCCCTCTTACCTAGCAAATATATCAAACACTTCCCTTCTATTAACTTTCTCGGTTAAATTTAACTTTTACCGTTAAATATTTTTCTAAAACCCCAAACTACCCTCGGCTAAAAATATTTTTTATTTTAAACCCTAAATTGCCGTAATCACTCTAACAGTTAAATACTACATTACCCTAATTAAAATAATTATTAAAAACCTAAATTATATTTAATTATTAAAAGCCCAACATGTCCTTTTGTTTTTTAAATTTTTATCAAACAACTAAAAAAACACGTACTACCATCAAGTAAAATAAAAAATACAAATAAAAAAGAAAGGGTATGTTTATAAAATTAAACACATACTACTATTTGATAATTTTTTTTTTAAAAAAGGGTATGTTAGGCTTTTAATAACTAAAGATAATTTGGATTTTAGTTTCTGTTTTTAATAATTATTTTAATTGAAGGTAATTTAGTATTTGAACTATTATGGTGACTAAGGCAATTTAGGGTTTAAAATAAAAAAAATATTTTTAGCCAAGGATAGTTTGGGGTTTTAAAAAAATATTTAACGGTAGGTAAAAGTTAAATTTAACCGGAAAGAGTTAACAAAGGGGAGGTGTTTGATATATTTGCTAGGTAAGAGGGGAGGTAAGTGATATTATCCAACTAAGAGGGGGTATAAGTGCTATTTGTCCAGCTAAGAGGGGAGGTAAGTGATATTTACCCTTGTTATTTTGATTTCAATTTGGCATCAAAAAAAGCTCAAAGGAACCCAAGTCAAATCAAATAAACCTAATTTAGGTTGAGTTCTAATAAATTGGATTCCATCCATGAGTTGACTGATTGATAAAAATTTTTAACTTATTGAGTAGATCAGTGAATGTTTAAGATTCTGTTTTTATAATTGTAATAATTATATATTAACATCTTAGTTGGTTGTGCTTTGTACTAATATGTTGTACGTAATTTCACTCTTCGACTGCAAATTTAGGAAGAGAATGGGTGTAATCTGCTAAAGTAGCATCATTTCACTTTCTTATTGTCTGCTATAGCAATCAAAGTTTGGGGACATTAGTCCAAAGATAATGTCATCAAAATAATAATAGTATATGCACGTAAATGGGAGTGAATAATAATTTGAAGAATTTCATTTGCCCAAAGATAATGAGATTTTTAAAAATTATTATTGTATTCAATTTTTTAAAGTGGGTTAATACATCAAGATATTTTGAGAAACGTAATCAAGGGTTTCTTATCACCCAAAGATAAAAAAAAATTTCAAAAGTTATTGCTATCCCACATATTTATAAGATTATTTGTGAGGCCTTGTACATTTTAACCCAAATGTTAAAATGTTACTTGGTTGACTATCATATTCGGTATAGTGTGATTTTTCATACATGTATCTCTGAGGGTGGCATGTTATTCTTATTTTATATAACCATGACATAATTATTTGAATGTTTTTGTTGTGCTCTCACTTATGTTACTCATTTGCACATTTATTCTCACCTAAGGATATCTGCTCAGGCTAATGCTTTGACTTCAATCCCTATTCTTTTAAGAGAAAACTATAAAAGATGGGTAGATGAATTAAATGCTACACTATGATTTTTTGACTATAATGTGCGTGGCTCTTTAAGAACCAAAGCTCATTAATCTTACTGGTGCAAGTACGAATGAAGAGAAGCTAAAGCATTAAAAATGGGTGACAGGCAAAAGAAATGACCATAAAAGGCCTCATTTCCATATGTATTCAACGAATCAAAACTATAAATCTAATTGAAGACAACAAGCTAGGTATCTGCTAATGGGTTTCACACGGACAAACAAAATCTCTAAAACAAAAACAAGTATCATCCATATAATAAAGAAAGGAAGGATCATGATGATATGATATGTTACCGATGTGATCAAAAGGGACATTTTATGCATGTAATCTTAGCTGGAGAAGAAAGACACTAAGGATGAAGAAAAAAAAAAGTACTCTAAGAAATGAAGCTTATATCCCTTCGTAATATTTATTAATTATATCCTAAAATTAACTCTTTTAAACATGGAGAGACTCCAGCATCTTCCGATGATCACAGAAATTGTAACTACATGTAAGTTTTAGTTTAATTTTTATCTACTATCAAAGGGGAAAAAAAAATTAAAAGATGAATATCTCCATTGACCAATTATATAGAACTTAAACGTATGTGTGGGTCCAAAATGATTGATTGTTCTCTATTTAAATCATTTTCTTTGGGTTCAAGTTTTCTATCATTTTTTTTGGTAAAGAGTTTTCTATCTGTTGCGTACTTGGGTTTTAATGTGCGAGGTATCGACCTGACTAACCCTTGAAAGACCTTTTCATTTTACATCAAATCCTACCACTGTGATGTGCTCTTTCTTAAAGGAAAAAATAAGAAAAGAAAAGAAGAAAAAAAAGAAAAAAAGAAGAAGAAGAAAGATCTTTAACGATCTAATCACTAAAGTCACCAAAGTGATATCTACTTCGAATGTTGGATCTTTATCCTAATAAGGTCCCATAGGAAAAAAAGAGGGTTATGATTGTTAGCAAACATCATATCAAAATATCTTTTGTTGCTAGTTTGAGCAACCAAATCCTTCTAGCTGTGTTTTCCTCTGTGCTACTCCTCGGGATCTTGAGAGGTCTATGTTCTTGGGATGACCTTTATCAGGTCATTTCTTCTTTTTCTCTGTCCTTTGTTCTTATAATCAAGGAAAAGTTTGGTGGATTTCTGAGGGTTTCTTTGTGGCGTATCCAGTGAGGGTCAAAATCTGGGCGAAAGTTCGCTGATTGTCCTTCGGGTTGACTCTCGCTGGAAAAAATGAGGAAATCAAGAAATTAAGGGGCATCGAGCATAGGCATATGATTCCTGATTTCACCGGAAAAATAGGAAACCGTGTAACTAGTTTTGCAATTCTGCTAATCTGCAGTTGCTTCTCAGAGCTTCAATGGCGATGGCAGTCTCTAGATTTTGGTTCTCAGAGCTTCAATGCATTCCCTTGTTATAAACTGGACGAGCACGACGAATAAGATGCTTGATGAGTCCGACCAGAACAAGGTCAAGAGGAGATCCGATGAAGAGACCGATAAGGATGGAGCGAAGGTGATGGGATTGAGAGGCAAGAGGAGAGAAGAAGAGGGCTACCAGAATAGGAAACCAAAAGCGGCCGTCACCGGAGATTTCTAGGGCTTTGAGAATGAAACGAGGGACTACCTGGCATATCGTGTGTATGTGGAGAGACCATGCCGTGTCTAACTCGATCGACGGCTTGAGTAACGAGCGAGAATTGGAGTTTTTGGTGACAATGGTGGTCTTTGGTGGCGCCGCCGGTTCTCCTCCGCCATGACTACAAACTTTGGCATGCTCAACAGCTCTTGCAACTAGAAAAAACAATTGATCGAAAGATTGGGAACGATCAAGTTCAAAAAAAGATGTCGGGACTGGCTCCAATTTCGATCTAGTTCTTTGCCGTGAAGATCGAAACACTAGATGAACCCCTGTTATATTCCGCAACATGTTGATCGAAAGATTGGGAACGATCGGAGAAGAAGCCGAAGGCGGAAGGCTCTATGGTTAGTGAAATTAGTTAAAAACCCTGATCTTTCGTCGATTTGGGCGAGAAAAAAGCAAATCACCGAAGGTAAATTTACATCTCGCCGAATTCTGAAGGGAGTTGAAATCAACGCCGCTAATTGCGATGATTTGCACTTATTTTCGTCCATAAATAGTTCCATGCTTATAATTATTTTAATGAATGTTTGTTAATAATATTGGGATGCCTCTTTTTCTTATCCAGTGAGAGTCAAAAGTTGGTTTGTAGTATTTCTGATTTTCAACTTCGGCCGTGTGGTTTTCCTTTCACTTGGTCTAATCGGTGGCAAGACTTCAATTATGAAGGCATTGATATAATTTTCCTTTCCCCTAATTGGGTCCATCACTTTCCCTCTTCTCAGGGCACAGAAATTTCCTTCGGTAGGTTTAGATTGTTAGGTTTAATAATTGATGGGATCTCAATATATCAGGTTGATGCATTATTATTAAGTTTGAGATGAACTAAATCAGTTCATTGTAGAAGTGGATTAGGGTTTGAAATTACTATTATAAATAGCTATGATGAAGTCTCTCCAATTACTTGAGTTATTTGTTCTCTTCTCTCTCCACAAGAAAGATGTACAATAGAAAAGACGAAGAGATTGGAGAAGACTTCATCAATTGAAAAAGGCTTCGTTACTCTGACAGATTTGGCATTCAAGATTTAGAATAATATTCTTCAATATACGTCTGGTGTAAGGTATGTCCAATGCTTTCTAAATATCAGATCATTGCTCGTTATTATTCATTGTAATATACCTTCGGCTTTGTGGTTGGTTAAATACTTTCATTTCCAAATGGCTTGGGCTTCTCACCTAGACTTTGATTTGTTCCTCTTTTCAACTTGGTCTAAGCTTCAAGGTTTGCCTTTTGAGGCTAGACTAGCTGCTTTATCTATGAATCTGAGACACTAGAATAGAAATTGCTTTGGAAAAATTGAGAACCTACAACACCAACTCTTTGAGATGTCACCCTTGGCTGATTTTATCCCAACCTGCCTCTCTCTGGGCCAAAGTGTTGAAAGCCAAATAGTTTTCTAACTCTATTTTTTATCCCAAAGTCTCCAAGAGATCTGGTTCTCGTATTTGATTGGAAATTAAAGGGCCTTTAAAGGAGCTTAGAGAAAGAGTGGTGTGTAACATTGGAACTTGGAAGGAACAGCTCAGCCTCTTTTGCTTACAACCATTGGCTTAAGACCATACCAAGGAATTTGTTACCAAGTGATTTTACTTCTGCATTCTGTCATTACAAAGTAGTGACTTTCTTCATGGAACAGTTTGGAACCTCTGATCCCTTTGTCTCTAACCTTCTACCACCTCACTTGTGCTCCACTATTTCTGATGTCAAGGTATTCTGTGATAAGGATTCTTGGGTTTTTACTCCGTCAAAATCGGTGGTTTTTCAACAAAATGTGCCTTCTTGTCTCTGTCTACGTTCCCTTGCATGTCACAAAAAGTGGAAGTTAACCTCGAGGGGTGGCTTAGTTGACAAAAGACCAACGCTTCCACATAGGAGGTCAGAGTTTGAATCCCCTCGGGGCCAGCGGCGAAGCCTCGCTTATATTAATTATATAAAAACTCCCCTGAGGATGTGGTCGTGGTGCGCGCAAGCTGGCCCGGATGAACCTTGGATCCAAAAAAGTGGAAGTTAATGTGGCATCTTAAAATCTTACCCAATATAAAACGTTTCTGGAGCTGTCTTTTCTTGTTTGATTTTCACAATAACTTGACACTAAGGAACTGGGTTTTCTCTATCATGATTATTATCCTGTTACTACATTTGGGAATCTGGGAATAAGTCAATCTTTAAGTCTAAGAAAATTGTTCCAAAAGGAAACTTGTCTTGATCAATTATTGGATACAACAGCTCATATGTCAGATGAAGTGTACACTAATCCTCCTCAAAAAAAAAAAAAACCGATTCATTCCCAGGATCTCATTTGGCCTTTCTCTGATATGTTGTATTCATGGATTGTATGTGTGTTTATGTTCTCCAGTTGAAAGCACAGTGTTGGGCTTTTTGTTCGGTTGACAAATGAAGGAGTATTTTATTAAAAGCAGGCACAACAGATGGTGATTTAGAGATCCATACAGCAATTGTTGCAGTGGTAGCTACTAAAAAATTTGGTATTTTGGAAAGTTTATCTAGGATTAAGGTGATAACTAACTGTGGCAGCTTATTTTTAGCTATCCCTAGACACCTCAAACCATGGCCATATGGACAACCTTCACCATCTTATTGGGTTAGTCTCAAAAGGTTTGGAGTGGGATATTGTGGTTGATGTATGGTTTGTTAATATACTAAATCTATGTCAACATGCTATGTCAACCATGTATGATGATCATGGTAAAAAATTCGAGGGAAATTCAAGTTTCAACCAAGTGAAAATGGGAAACTTAGGTGGAAACTTGGAAAATTTCGAGGAAACCGAGGACTTTTCCGTACAAGTTTCGACAGGTTTTAGAGAGTATTTTGGGGTGGGATCCTGTATTTAAGCTAATTAGAGCATAAAGAATGCATTTGTTGTATTTTGCTAAAAAAATCAATGTAGATATGTCATTCAATGTACATAACATCAATGTAGAATTGTCCAAAAAGTACATTATAAACTTAACTACTTAAGCACATAACATTCAATATATAATTTTTAACTTCAAAATAGTTGACAATAAAAGGAAAATACAACTTAGTGTTAAGAGGAGTGCCAAGAGTGGATTCATCCTGTGAGCTGAGTAGTACCATGCATGTAACATCATCTCCTCCAACCAACGAACATAGACATCCTATGACATTTTATGCCTATGGTTGTCAAGTTAATCAACTACTGTAACTTTATGAGTCTGGTCATCAATATGCTTAAGATAACCAACTTGAGGGAATACACACTTTGGATAGGGAAGTTCTGATGGAGGGGGTATTTGTCGTGGGTATTTGGGGAAACATGAAATAAACAAAAAAATTGAAAATTTGGGAAAGCTACAAAATTTACAAGAAAAAGTCCTAAGTTTCCATGAAATTTCTCAAGTTTCCCAAGAAATTTGGGAATTTTTTTTTCCTCATGAACAGTTGGTCCAACTAGGTTGAACCAAGTTTCGACAAGTTTCGAGGTTTCGACAAGTTTCGACAGTTTCGATCGAAACTGAGGACTTTTTTTCAGTCCTCATGAGTTTCGTTTCGCATTTTCCAAAATGGAAAATTTCGGTGGAAATTTCGCAAGTTTCGATGGAATTTTGTTCTATGATGATGATTATATTAATGGATCCTTCCTTTGGTGAATCAAAAAGAAAAAGTTCAAAGATACATGAATCATAAGATGAAATACATTTTTGATAATGGATTTATTGCAACTAAATATGACTCATTCATTGAACTAGGGTTGAGCCTTAGTAGACCAAGCTAAACTTGTATCAAAAGAACAAACAACCACAACAAGTTGACCTCCAAGATCGCTAGTTACCACAGATGCCAAAGTCAGATTAGATAAAGAATACCACCCTATGTTCTAGGCTTTAGAAGTCTAAGCTATATAATTAGGCAAAGTGAGAAGAGTAGTCAAATAGGTTCATTATATGCAATAGACATGCGACAAGAAAGGTCTTATAGCCTTAAAGCTGAATATGTCTAAAGCATATGACAGGGCGGACAGGACCATCTTGATTAAACTTTTCCAACATCTAGAGTTTGATAATAAGTAGTGCTTGCTCATTAAAGCGATAATTTCATCCCCCACGATTTCGGTCAAAATTAAGGGATCCCCATATAAGTGGTTTTTGGATCATGAGGTTTGAGACAGGGGTGCCCCCTTAGCCCCTACCTCTTTTTGCTTATTATGGAGGTCCTCTCTCATCTTCTTGATGAGTACAAAGCTCTCAAACTATTAAGTGGAATTAAAGTCGGCAGGGGCGCCCCCGAGATTTCACATCTCTTTTTTGCAGATGACACATTCTTGTTTTGCAAGGCAAAAATGGAAGAGGTTTTGGCACTAAAAGCGGTACTAGAATTATTTGCGGATTTGACAGTGCAAGAGATAAATTTTGAAAAAAGTGGGGCTTTTTTCAGTCGAAATGTTCCTAGAGAAGAGCGGAACATGATACTCTCGATATTGAGGGTATCATAAATCAAAGGGGGAACCAATTATTTGGGAACGAGATTGATGCCGGGCAAAGGAAAGGCAAAAGTTTTGCAAGGTGTGATGGATCGAATGTCTCAAAAGTTTGCAGGCTGGAAAGCTAAGAACCTTTCTTTATGTAGGATGGGGGGTCTTAATGCAAGCTGCACTTCAGTCAATGGTGCTTTACCAAATGCAATGTCTTAGATTTCCAAAGACAATATGCACAAAGAGTGACTCCATCTGTCAGAGATTTTGGAATGGACAACCAAACAAGAGCAAACAAATGAATCTCATTGTATGGGGTAAAGTATGTCAACCAAAAGCATTAGGAGGAATGGGCTTTAAGAGAATGGAAGATTACAACTCTGCTCTACTGATAAAACAAGGGTGGCGAATTCTATCACAACCAGAGGCGCTGTGGGTACAAGTTCTTAAAGCAAGATACTTCAAGAACCAAACTATCTTTGATCCTAAGGTCTACAAAAAAAAAAAAAAGGGGGATCTTGGATATGGAAAAGCATTACAAGTATCATTCTGCAGTTAAAAACAATGGTGCTTCACAAAGTGGGGAATGGAATTCAAATTTCTTTTTGGTTTGACCCATGGTCACAATCCCAAGCAAACAGTTTGACATCTGTACAGAATCTCATAAGAGGGCCCCGGCAGGCAACGGTGGAGGAAGTGGCAAACGATATGCAAAGCCTAAACAGGGAGACTTCTTCACCTTCACGCAACCCCACCCTTGTAATAACATCACTTTCGGATCAATTTGATTATTGGACTTCTTTACTGTCTCCAAATGGAGAATTCTCAGTAAAGAAGGCCTTTCGAGAAATTATCAAATAACGTTTCTCACCCCTTGAAAATCAATTCACAGATTGGTGGAAGCAATTGTGGAAATTACCGATCCTTCCCAAATTTAAAGTTTTCTTTTGGCGTGCTTTAAATGCAGGATTACTGATTCAAGCAACAATAGTGCAATGGTCGCATATTCAACCGGAATGTGGCTTATGCGGGAAGGAGATTGAAACAACATGACATATCTTTATATCTTGTGATGGATAAAAAGAATCCATGCTACGGGCCAACTGGGGCTACGCAAGGAAAATTGGAGTGACACATCAATGCTGAGTTTGTGTCATAATATCTGCTCTCAATTGAATGTCTGATTGCAAATGGTTTCTATCGATTTTTATCATTTCTTGTTACTTTATTTGGCAAGAAAGAAATGTAAAAGTTTTTTCTCCAAAAACACCCAACCCCGTCAAAGTATTAGCAAATGTAAATCAATGGATTGAAGCCTTAAAGCTACGAAAGATGGAGATTCCTAACTTTGTAACACAAACAAACCAAACTTCACCCACAAATTTTGAAGATAATTGGTGTAGCAATATTCCACAGACTTAACAATAATGTTTTGATATGTGCAGGGATTCTTAACTAGCGGTTAAGGACTACAGGATGGAGCATGGGGATGTACATAGCTGGACATCTATAGTTCATCAATTTTGGAAAGAAAAAATCTAAGGAAATTCTGGAGACAACACTTTTTGGAATACAAACAGGTGCCGACCATGCTACTTCGGTGGGATGGAGATAAGGGAAATTTGGACAAACTACCATGGGTTACCAAATCTCTTACCAAAACCATTAGCAGGGACATGGCCTTTTGGTGATATATATATGTTACTTAATGTTGCTAAGACAACACAAACAATGAAGTATGCTACTTCCCATCCCCAATGCTTCAATCATGGTTTGAAAAAATAACTGAATTAGCATCTAATCTAATGGATGACTGTAATAGCACAATAGATAATATTTGTATGTGTTTTTCAAGGTAGTTAATGCATTTTAATCTTCGTTTATCAAAATAAAAAGTGAGAAGAGTAGTCAAGAATTACCACTTAATGTTGGGGTTTTGGGGGGGGGGGGGGGGGGAGGTAAGGGGTATTTATAGTTTGACCTAAGATAGGCTCGACCATTAAAGTTTTCCTCACTAGACTTGATTTCCTCTCAGCTTGATACGTTGGACATCGGTGGGGGGCCCTATGTGTGGTTCACCAATCCATTCCTAGGATAACTTCGAAATCAAGCATGTCTAGCAATATTAAATGTGCAATCAACTCATGTCCTTCGATCTGAACTGGCATGGTTAATTTGCATGCCTCATCCAACCGACTAACATGTGCTCGGGGGGGGGGGTCTCAGCACCAATTCCTTATGATGCATGGAAGGTAATTTCGGCGAAAATTCGCTGATGTCGGTACTCAGCGAACCGAAAGTGGGGCGAAACGAGATTGGCCGGATATCGCCAAGAATTCGCCGATTTCTCGGCGATATCTCGGCTTTTCTCGTCGAACTGGCGAGATCCGGCCAATTTCTCGAACATTCGGTCCCCTCTGTTTCTCCCTGGTTGCTCTGCCGCCAAGACAAGGCTTCACAAGAGAATCGTGTCCGTCATTTTCTAATGGAAAACCAGAGAATCCAACCCCATTAACAGAAGAAATAAACCCTAACAATTCCCAAAATCTCAAACCCTAGCCTTAAAAACCTAATCTTGAATGAAATCCCTACATTTGAAGGGAAGAAATGCAAAAAAAACAAGAGAATCGAACAAGGAATTGACAGTGTTGGCAATGGTTTGTGATTTTTCTCCTCGTTTTCGAACTCGTTACTTGTTTGCTCTTATTTCTTCTTGTAAGCTCCAGAGTGTTGTCGTCGTCGGAGAAGGAATAGAGAATTTCAGGGAAGAAGAGAAGCCTAAAAACCACCTCTGCAACGAACCAAGCCTTTACCGCTCCAACTCCATCTGCAACGAACCAAGCCTAAAAACGATCTACCTCCATCAGCAACTAATCGTCTAAAAACCTCCATTTGCAACGAACACTTCTACTGCTCCACTCCATCGCTTCACCTCCATGACTGCATCTGCAAAGATGAAGGTTCACGGTTCACGAAACCTAAAGTGATTTGGACAATTTTGAGTTTTAGAATTTATTATCCCAATTCCCAAATTCCCACTCAGTTTTGATTTTTATATTATCCCACCTTCCCATTCTCCCAAGCGCTGTGATGTCACTATGTCAGGTCACATGTGATTGTTTTTTATTTTTATTTTCAATTGTGCAGCAGCCATCTCCGCCAATGCCAACGAAAATTATAATTTCTCGCCGAAGTTTCGGCGAAACTTTGCCGGTTCGCTAGGTTCGCCGGCTGGCGAACCGGCGAATTTTTCCGAAACTTCGTTCCATGTTATGATGAACGCATAATCATCTTGCAAAAGGAGAGAGCAATGAAATGCACTAGTGTCAAATAATGCACATGGCGGAACTAAAGCAATAAAAATTGTACCCGTAACAACCGTCTAGCTAGCCACAGCCTCTACCTCGGTCACATTGTAACACTGCCTGCTTGGCGCCATTATGTCGGCCTAGTTGCTGTGGGGGCTGCTGTAGGAGGCAACAGTGGCCTCTGAGGAGATGTCCTTGTATGAGCCTGGGCTGTCCACAGCGAAGATCCTTGGTGACTACTGGGTTAACAGGAGTCAATGTTCGTGGAATGGTGTAAACCGATTGTACTGCTGCTATGGTGCTCATGGGACTGGTAAAAATACACATGCAAACGCACATGTTTTGTATATTTGAATCTGGCATTCTGTTCAAAGTCTAGTCTTTTACTGTTGATAACTATAGAAACAGCCATTTTGGCAGATTCAATGGCTTATGTTGCTAGATTATCCAAAATGACAGATGAGGAGCATGACCAATTGAAGA
Organism: Hakea prostrata; assembly: GCF_041222555.1. Taxonomy (NCBI): domain Eukaryota; kingdom Viridiplantae; phylum Streptophyta; class Magnoliopsida; order Proteales; family Proteaceae; genus Hakea; species Hakea prostrata. The sequence continues at coordinate 67,347,898 of NC_142600.1, read as the reverse complement.
CAAGAATTCAGATTTATACAACACTACTTCATTTGCCATAAGAAATGGTCGATTAACATGAAATGGATTGTTGACTAAAGAGCAGTGACAAATTTCAATTTGAGAAAGTGATTCAGATGCTAAACAAAAGCTCTACTACATTTCCCACAAGGGATTCAGATGTCAGATAGAAAGATGGTCTTTTGGACCAGACAATTGGACTACAGATGCACATCAAAGTGAGACTTTTACAATCCTTACTTTCATAGAATATAGTAACTAACCATATCCACAGCTGATGATCTGAACAAACACTTCGCTAATCAAATATGAATAGTACAAAATAGGAAGACAAACAAAAACTCTTTAAGTAAAATCTAAGAAAACTGAAACTATGCCCCAGAAGGAAACACCATTCCTTATTCCAGAAAATAGTGTTTTTTCATGGCTTTTCTTATATTATGGAGTGTAAAACCAAGAGAAAACCCAGGAAAATCCCAAAGAAAATCAAAGAATATCACACTACCAAAAGGGAGCTCCTTTCCCTTATCCTAGAAACTGGTTTTTCATTATTGTTTCACATATTGCATGCGCCACATCAGAAAAGAAGACCACCCATTCCTGTGGCTGCAGAATTCCACAACCAATTTTTCTTTAAAGAAAATCCAAATTAGTTACTCCTAATACAGAACCCCCAATTGCAATAGGAATCCAAAACAATTAATTTAATTAAAAAAACTGGAGCAGGTTCAAATAGGAGAACAATCTAAAAACGTGATAGGTAATAGTTCAAGCCATTGTCTACCAAAGTTAGCCATTACCACAGCAAGGATAAAGGTAACTTCAGTGGAACTCATGATTATGACACCTGATGAGATACGCCATGGGGGCTGCTTAGCAATAGAAATACCATATTTAATGAAGTAAACAACAAACAACTATACAGATAAGTTTGAAGCTTTATGTAGAAATCCAAACTTGCCCATCTAGTAGCACAAATAAAAAGAAACAAAACAATAGCAATTTGATCACTGACTCAAGGATTTTTTTAATTTTTATTTTTAAATATGAATATTAGTGGAATTCCATACAAGTAAGTGATACAAACAATCTTCTGTACTGCCCTTGTTTTAGGGAAGATTTAACCAACCAGATGTTATACATTGTAAGACAAACAATTCTCAGCATAAAGTTTCTTGCTTGAACCAATCTTCATGAGGGTCATGGAAACCAAGCTAATTTTTCAGCACCTCTGAATAAAAGATATAAAGAAGGGCAATACAAGATGGTCCTGAACATGATACCTGAGTTGAGAGCAGTAATTGGATTTCATGATCTCAATTCTAGGTTAGATAGGCTGACCAAGGAGACGCAAATGCAACCACAGCAAGATACAATAACTTGGATTGACAACCTGGGCATGTCTGATATGAATGACCTCACATTTAGCAAATTTGAAACAGCAAGGCAATAAGATCAAAGCTCATCCATGCTTTACTAGGAGATGAGTCGATATGCTACCATCAAACATATGAAAGTAAACCAACAATTTGATTGAGTGGATAAAGTCCTACATGTCATGGCCACACAAGTTACATCATAACCAGAACCACCTGATACTCACATTTATGGCTGGTCAGATGCTTATGGCTTTATCTTCTGCAGCAACTTCTCTGCTCGGATGAATCCAAAGGGTCCTAAAGGAGTGTATTTTATACATTTCCATCTGTTCATGATCTTGAGAGTTAATTGAGCAGATGTACATAAATCTTATCTGACAAACATCCTAAAGAAAAGAAAAGTGAAGCTTCAACACTAAAAGAGAGTAATACAGCAAAATGCTTACCTGGGTATGAAGGGAAGTGCAAAACAATGTAGATGGAGATGGTTCACACTATTAAATGGAGGCTGATGAAAGCCAAATCTGCAGGAAATACAAAAAAGTTTAGGAACCTGGTGAAGTTCTCCAAAAATATACAGCAAAGATCCAATGAAGGTAACTCGATAGTCAAACCAAATTTAGAAATAAGCTATGTTATATCTACAAATATGTACAACTAGTTAATTCTTATTAGCAATTATTAGGTTTACAAGGCTAATAGAATTCATTATATCTAAACTAAAAGACTATCAGTCTTCTAAAACCATCACTTACTATGTAAATTACCAGTTGCTGGGAGTGACCAATTAAATCCATGTCCAATTGCACAGTCCACTACCATGTTTCTCCCTTCCATTCTGAACTTTGTTCAAGATTACAAAGATGGATACATATCAGGTTAGCAGTCAGAGAGTTTGAAGTTGACAAGGGGACAGAAAGAAAGAGAATGGGAATACCATAGGTTTAACCAGAAGCAATGGATGTTCATTTTCTTGATCTCCAGATTTTCAGGAACCCAAATATGTTATATTGCTGATATTTGATCCAATGACAAAACAATGGGCATGCTCTTAAGCAAGCAATTCCAAACTGCCAAAGCAACCTGATTGTGCATGCCAGAACTTGTTAACAATGCTTCGACATCAACCTTTGGATATGTTAGAAGTGCATTTTGGGAAAGGAAAGTTCCATCAAGAGTACGCACAAGAGGCGGCAGTTAGGTGTTCAAGTCCAATCTAACTTTGGAGATCTTTTCCTATTTGGGTTCTACTTTGTTTTGGTATACCGATTCAACTTGTAAAACAGCCTATATACAGTGAAGTTATTTTGAGGTCCATCTGAGCCTCCACAGTAAAATCAATTCTTCTTCTTCGTCTCTCCTTCATTCTGCTCCTAATTTCTCTCAAAATAACCGGATCCAAATGGGCTCAAGAAGAAAGAGAGAGAAGAGGATCGGGGTTTGGAGCCATGAGACGAAGCAGGAATAGCCAACCAAAAAATTGTACAAAGAAACTGCATAAGAACCTTCATTACTCGAGAATGCAGTAACAAGAATCTCATTTGCCTTTATTTAACCACATTGATCTAGAATTCCTTTAAAAAACCATTCCACAGGACATGGACAGTAAGTGACCCATACCAATGCTACACAGAAAATGAGAATAACAGGATTCAAGGCATTCACATATACAATCAAAAAAGAAAATCTGTGCTTCTGTTGAAGAAACAATACCTGTACTGCTTGGAGTCTGGAGCATCTTTATGTAGTAGAGCTTGTCCCACATCCAACATATGGCTCACTGCAGAACAAATATAAATTGGATTAACTAGAAGACAGGTAAATATATCAATGTTATACAATAATTATTCTCAGAACAGTACCCAATTGATAATCTTCCATTCTCCTTTGGAGGTCTTTGACTGTTGCAATGTGCTCCACAGGTATGACGAGATAATGCCTACCAGTTTATCAAAGTATAAATGCTCACCAAAATAAATTTATAAATTGATTTGATAATCACCACAGAAAGATATAAAAGGAAGTGATTGCTAAGTTTAAACGATTGAGAGAGAACTGAAAGGAAAGCCAATTTTGCAATAGAATGTTATGTTCTATCATACCATGTTTTATTCTACCAAACAATAGGTATTAATAATAAGTCAAAACTTAATTATAAAGAGAGTATAACTCTCACCCAATTAAGCCTAAAAACAAGACTTACATAGATTAGGAAACTAACAACTAAAGACATAAAGCAATAAGAAAAGCATGATAGACGGACTCCGCTGTCATGTTGCATCATATCTCTTAACACTCCCCCTCAAGTTGGAGTATACAAAAATCCAAAAAAAAAAAAAAAAAAAAACGCCAGCTTGGACAAACAATAACAAGTATGGAAGGCAGCAACAATTTAGAACACGATTCTCATAGACACTAACAAGCTACGAGCAACATTTAAGAATTTATAATAAATCCATCATCAATAGCAACTCAAGAAAATCCAAATGGCAACAGGCTGACACTAATGGCTCTTCCCAGGGAAGAAAATAAAATGTAGAACCAAGTAAAGAATCAATACCAAAAGATAATCCTAAGTGAAAAATCAAATTGCAAGTGTACCTCCAGTGGCTACACAAAAACCCATAAAAGTGAGGCTTCAATAACTTTTAAAAAAATTAAAAAAATTAAAAATTAAAAAATAAACCATAAAAGTATACCTCCAATGGCTATACAAAAAGCCTATCTCGAGGAAGGCGAATCAGACTAACTACAAAGTCCATAAAAAATGTCTTAGATAAAACTTTTGGCAGTATACATCCTCACAAACAATAGGAATGTTTAATCATGGTTCAATGTCTCATGAGATCTCAGTTTTGTGAGACCTCAAGAAGAGATGTGGTACAAAATTAAAAGAATATGAAATCTCAACGAGATCGTGGTCAAGTCGAGAACTTGGTTTGACTAAGTTTTTGGTCCAACAACCTCTTTTGAATATTGAATCTCGTCGAGTCAAGATGAGATATCTTGTCACAACTGTCTCGACCAACTCTCTACTCAACCTCTGCTGCCTTTGTTGTTTTTCATCTCTTGGCCAGATTTTTCATCATAAAGGGCTCGGATCTCCCCCTAGGCTGCATCAACTTCATTTAGCTCATCACAACAACTAATCAACAAGGATCTCATGATTTTAAAGTCATTCTTCAAACAAGGTGAGTGTTCTTCCCAAGTTTACTTTCTTTCTTTCAAAAACTATGTTCTAAATTAGGTGTTTGGATGTTGGATTAAATGTATGTTGAAAAGCTTTGCCCAATTCACACTTCATGGAAACAGAACTATTTTTCTGAAATTAATTTATCGACTTTATGAATTAAAAAATATATTTGGTAAAAAATAAGATAATGGTTGTGTATTTTTTTTGGGGATGAATGAAATAATCATTAACCAAAAGCCCCAACAAGGGCAAAGAGAAGGTACAAGAGGGAGAAGCAAGAGGGAGAGGAAGGGGGAGCAATCACAATCTTCTGCTCGGGAGGTATGTGGAATTTAATCCCCTGTAAACAACAATATTCATGTTCCTTGGGGAATTCACAACTAGGGGGTGTGGAAGAGACTGGAGTTTATAAAATAAATCAAAGCAAATCACGCCAAATCACATCTAAACACGCCAAATCACGTCTAAGGATCTAGATTTGGAGGTCCATCTCCTCAAATTATGCTCCCACCAAAGGTGAGAGATCAACACATTGAGCACCAACTTACGTACCGTATCATAGATGGAGGATCCTACAAAGTGTCTCAAAAACCCATCCAATCCCGAGAGAAACCCAAGGAGCGCCTAGAGCAAGGCCAAATGGAGGTAATGGTGGTTGCCGACAAGGAGCGAGAAGGGACAAAGAAAGAGGAGATGGTCTACATCTTGGGGGTTATTCCAACTAAGGGCACAATTGGGGCCAACATTTAGATGGCAGCTCAAGAGAAAGGACTGGGTGGGGAGACAAAGGGTGAAATCTCTCCAAGTAGTGAATGAATGGTGGGAAATGTAGCCTCTAAACCAAACCAAAGGGGTCTAGGCAACAATGGGGGAAGGGAACCCAACTAGGTTCCAAGCAAAGGAGGAAAAGAAGGAGCCAAAGGAGGTAAGAAGCTAGGTGGTGAGGTCATGGCTCAAGGGTTGGGAGGGGAGACGTTGGACAAGTAAGGATTGAGACTCAAGGGAGAGAGGGGGATCTAGGAACAGTTTAAGATGAACTCCAAGAGGAGGGTGAGTTTGGGAATGTGGGTGGCATAAACTTGTTGCGGGTATAGGAGATTGAAGAGAATACCAGCAAGATGCAAAGGGTTCAGCCAGAAGAAGGTGGAAGACCCGTCGACAAACCAAGTGGAAGGCAAGGAGGGCAAGGGGTTTGAGTAGAAGAAGCTTTCTCCAAACCCAAGAAGGGTTAGGGAAAGGGTAGTCCAAATGGAATCTTCCTTCAAAAGGTTCGAGTAGCCCTACTCAGCCTAGATAGAGACTTGCTTGGAAAAGATTTTCTAGATGAGTTTCAAAATGCAAGCACAGTTAACATCCTAGATCTGACAAAAGCCAAGGCCACCTTTAAGGATGGGATGACAAACTGAGGGCTAGCTGACGAGATGAAGGAATCTAGGGGATTCTTGCCCTTTCCAAGAGGAACACACAAAAGAGGGATTCCATGGCTCAAATTGTAGCTTCAGGGGGAGCAAAAATGTCACACGAGTAAAGGTAGGATAAATGGAGAACTAACTTAATTAGAACCATTTGCCCCGCAAAGGATAAAAGTCTACTCTTCCAAAATGAGGTTGTGTATTTCATGTTTTATAAGTCTACATGTTTTCATTCCTTCCTTCAACATTTCGGTTTCAAAGGCTTAAAATAGACTAAATACCAAATTCCAACCCAACCTGAGTCCTAAAACCTACCAAGATGGACCCTGAATTCACTCAAGTTGAGCCTAAAAAAATTACTAGATCTCGGCTAGGCAAGATCTCGGTTTTTTGGCTGGCCGAGTTCTAGGACGAGATCGAGATCTCAAACCATGTGTTTAATCTCCCCTCATATGTAGCATCACAGATGAACAAATACCAACCAATAATAAACATTTCGAGTGACATCTCAACAAATATCATAAGCTAGAGCACCATAAAATAAGATCCCAAACCTAATCGTCAATCAGGAGTAGCCATTATATGTTTTTGCCAATAAAATACGAAGTACAAGGCAGTAGCAGTAATTTGATCGTTAACCAGAATTATCAAGTAGCCGTTGATGGAGTATGAAACAATGGGAGATGACAGAATTACTATCTAAATGTGGGAGGATAATCTTCACAATAGAAGTTGGTGGGTAATAGTGGAAGAAAAATAAAAAGTTGGGGCATGTCACGTAGGGAGGGGAGAAATCTGTGAAAATGATAGAGGAAGAAAGTAACACCTCAGGGGCACAGTCACAATTATGGTTTCCCTGAAGTCATTTCTATGGACTATTGACTAAAAATACGGTGGTGATCCAGGGCCTTGTGCACAAAGCTTTCGGGATTAAAGTGATAACAGCCAAGGAATCCGAACAGAGATTCCAAAGGATCAATCTCGATCTTTCTGACCTGATGACGAATCATAGTTGGATGACTTGGATCTCACTATGACAGATTCAAATCGATCAGACCCTTTTTGAAAAAGAGTAAAAATCATTCCCATGTCCCAAGTGAAGGAGGATAGACCTAGCGCTCAACCCCAGGTCAAACGACAAAAGAACACCCAACCTAAAGATGCACACTCCTCCATGTGAAATATGAATCTTCATTGGAGCTTTTTTGTAGTAGTTGTGACCAACACTCCACTTAAATCACAAAACTTAACTCAACATCCACTGTCATGAACTGGTATTTTCAGATCTGGAGGCACTAGTAAGAAGAAAACATGATTCAACAAAGGTGCCCAATCAGCACCTACACTAATACAACTGAAGATAGTAGCTGCAGTAAATCATAGCCAGTGATCACCAGTATTTCCTTGATCAGGAAGCTATTGTTCACTTTATAGAAACACTCAATCAGCATAAATACATACCAATTAGAAAACAAGAGATGTCTTTGACTATAGCAGCACGTAGCAATTGATGAAAAAAGAGACAGCAGCAACAACAGTATACAAATAACAGCAAAGGACCCAATTGTGTAGCCTTTGACAGAAAAACAAAATGAGGATTTAACAAAATAATTTTTTGTTAGCAGCAATCCATTCGACTTATGGGAAGCAATGTTTCAAAACCGAAATCATTTAGAGTAACAGACGACATCAAAGCAAAAAGAGTAGTGATATAAGACCAATCCATGAATGATTTTTCTTCAATTGATTCATAAAATCCTAGTTCTTCACTGAATTAGGGTTTCTTTCTTGAAACCAGAAACCTAAATTGACCCTCAAAATGGCTATTACAGAGAGAATCAGTTAGCGGTTACAACAGCTCTGTTGTTGTAAAACAATCCCAGAACCTGTAACAGTGCATGATAAATAGTAAAAAGAGAGGAGGGAGGTGGGGAGAAGAGTGAACAATGAAAAGAAGGGCTGTGTGATAGAATGTTGCATCTAGTTTACAAACCAATATATATTTATATTGATTCAAATAGAATTATAAAAGGAACACAAATCACCTAATTAAGCCTAGACAAGACATTTTCTTAGATTAGGGAACTAACAACTAACGACATGAAGCAATAAGGAAACCATGATAGGAAGCCTCCCCCATTGTCTTACATCATAGCTCTTAACATCAAGCAATATCTATATCACAATAAAAGCATCCCAGTTCACGAGCGGTGCACATGTATGCAGACTTGCCCCTGCTGCTAAACAAGAGAGGCTATTTCTAAGTTTTTTATCCTAGAACCAACAGTTTTCAGGAGCACAACTTAGCTGTTGCACCAAGGTTTGCCCATCTATGGTGTATGGTGCAGATTGTCAAGCAGTGAAGAAGTGTGACACAAATAAAATTTTGAACATTGGAGATAAGGATGTTGAGATGAATGTGTTGAAAAACTGGAGGGATTCAGTTAGGAATGACCATATTCGAACTAAGTTAGGAATGGCCAGATAAAAGATAGGCTTAGAGAGTATCGTTTAACGTACAGCAGTACAGGTGCCTAGAAATTCCCTGGTACAAAGGAGTGATTTAATTCAAATTGAGGGAACTAAAATCACAAGGGTAGAAGTGATGAGGAAAGACATGCTTAACACTTCAGATGGAGCTGATTGAAGAGCAAGAATCCATGAGCCAACTCATCAAGTTGAAATAAGACTATGTTGTTGTTTTTGTACTAGATTATGTGATAACTAAAAGCTATAGAATCCATTTTTTCTACAACCCAATAAAGAGTAATAAAATATCTGATATTACATTTGGAGGGAGGCAAATTCTAGAGCTTTCACTTTGATTGCTTGAAACAGTTTGCAAGAACACTTCTGGGTTTGGCGGAGGAGTCTCATAAACCCGGCAGCAAGAATAGCTAGATGCCCATTATATAGTGTAAAGAAAAACTACATGCTTGCCTTCGTAGATTTGCTAATACAATCAAAATATAGATAAAAACTGCAAGCTTGAAAAAGTAGAGAAACTGGAGGCTGTGCTTCTGGAGCATTTCTATTTAATTAAAATTAACAAATACACATATTATGGGATTCATGTACATAAACAGAAGTCAGAATATTAAGAGGAAATGCATAGAAAAAATGAAAAGGAATCTCGAACCGGACAAGTTACAAAATAGTAAAAGCTTCCATCATAGTTTCAAATAATTGGAAACTGGATAAGTGTGTAGGTTGATTTAGATTGTAATGAGCAGAGAGTGATCCCAATTCATTAGGAAGGTTGGTTCAGGCAAGGAATGAGATGATTCTAAAGCCAGGGCAAAAGAAAACGTTGTAGTGACCGAAAAACAATTCAACCAGTGAGTTTTCAAATCTCATTGCCAATTCTAGGGTTCTTGAGATTGACTCTGTCCAAGTCTGATTTGATTTGGATTTGTTATTGGCTGGAGGAGATGAAAGCCACCTTCCATCCATTCATCAGATTCCTCGTGTCTGAAAAGTTGCAATCTTTTGAAAGCAAGGATCAAAAATCTCCCAAACCATCCAACTTTTCAAAAACTCAGAAACTCTAAGCTGTCCCTAACCTAACACTCTGCACGCAACGCAATTTAACACTGCAGATATGCTTTCTCACTGCCTCATTTTCTACAGTACGCCAGAATAATATGCTTGGCGAAGGCAAATAACATAGTGAAGCAACAAAGAGACCAGAACTCCACAAAAGTCGGAACTGCCCCAGCTACAGATTTTAATTCAGTAACAAGTCTGCAAAACTATAAACTCTGGTAATCTTTCCAATAGCAATCTGAATAAAACGGTACAAATTTGGCTACATCAACAAGAATATTTCATCGAAATTAAGAGACGCAATGACAACCAAAACTAGAACGATAGAGTTTTAGGTAGTTACTTGAACGCGGAAGGGTTGGTATCTTGGAAGGCAACAACCTTCTCATCCTGCACGAGACACAAGTGATTCAGAAATACATAAATAATGCAAGAAACAAAAAATGGAAGGTAGAAGGATCCTTTAATATCGCACAGAGTGCAGGAGTTGGGTAGAGGTGGAAGAAGTAGCAATCTGACAGAACACACATGGCCCCAATTCCGCCATTGCGTAATCCAACGTCCGCCCTTTCGAGTTCCGACGTCCACAGTGTTCTCTCCTCTCCCAGTTGCTTGACACAACCGTTATCGGCGGCTTCCACCATGTGGGGGGCATTCTTCAGACCAAAGTCGCGACTCACCGCTCGCGACTTTGTCAGGGGCGCGATCTTTCTTGTGAAATCTGGAGAGGCCGGAGAGTTCTCGCCGGGAGTGGTTGACTGGGAGCTGGTGGGTGAACAGATGGAGTGTATGCAACGGTTTCAAAATGAAACCCAATCAAAATTGGATCTATATCTGATCCGGATTAAATGGGTCGGACCAAAATAAATTACTTTAGATCAAACAAATTTTAACTCGGTTTTAACTTCAATTAATAAGTTTTAACATAGTCAAGCTTCATAGGAAGAAAAGAAAAAAAATTTGAAATCACGGTTTAACAATTATTTCTAACCGTTACCAATATTTGTTGGGTTGTTTGACTAAGTACTAGTTTTATGTATACATCCTGAGTCGGTCACAAGATTTGTGACCCCCCATAGGCCCTAGTGTGTCAAAAGTCACAAAGGGTCGTTCTTCACTTAACAACATCATAACTTATACACCTTGTTCTTGTGAAAATTCATTTGAATTCAATTGTTTTTCACATTTGGGGCATCGGAGAAGAATTTCACTTATAACTATACAATATTGAGTACAACTTGTATTACATGTTTGCGGACTTTTTTTCACCGCAAAGTTTTGGTGTGCTTCTATCCGCTATAATTCAAAAGGTTGTGAAAATAAGAGAGAAAATTTGGTGTGGATTTGAATTTGAAAATTAAACAAATCACTAATTTGACAATTATTTCTAGCAGTTTTCACATCTTTACCAAAAAAGTAAAGAACTCTTCTTTCACATCCCCACTTGGGACTTCCATTTGCATGCTACCTCTGAGAGTGACCTCCTAAAGGTTCCTTCTTCACTTAATGCCTCAGTAGCTGCACCCTTGAGCATCATCATCCTCTTGCGTATTTTGTTCCCTTCTAGCCCTTCCATTAAGCACTTCACCACCTTACCGATTTCCACTCTACCCACTATTCCATTCTTTAGAGCTTTTGGCCTTAAAGCTACTTCCAGATCCTCCGCCAGCATCACTGCATTCATCTTTTGTTCTGCATAGAGTGGCCAAGCAATCAATGGTACCCCATGTACCACACTCTCTAAAATTGAATTCCAACCACAATGAGTGAGGAACCCTCCCGTGGAAACATGGCTAAGCACTTGTATTTGAGGAGCCCATGATGGTATTACCAAACCCCTTCCTTTGCTCCTCTCCAAGAAACCCTCTGGTAGAAAAGCCAAAGGGTCTTCAATGCTTTGAGCATCAAAGTAGGTAGCATTTGGGCTCTTGACAACCCATAAGAATCTTTGCTTACTAAGCTCCAATCCCAATGCTAGTTCATTTAACTGCTCCCTTGAGAGTGCACCACCACTACCAAATGAAATAAACAATACAGACTCCAAGGGCTGATTGTCTAACCACCTTAGACACCCAAAAACATCAGGTACAGCTACCTTACAACCATCTTGTATGAGTGGCCCAATTGGATGTATAGGTGGCAAACTTGTATCTCCACCCTCCTTCAAAGCATTGATAGCTCCTGTTTCCATGCCCATGAAGCTATTTAGCAAGATACCATCAGCCATTTTGAAACGCTTGCAGTGGTATAAGGTCCATGTATAAACCTTACTTTGTCTATCTTGGAGTGGATCTGTGAAATCTCTCCCATGAATTGGCACACATCCAGGTAACTTCACTGGTTCAGACAGGTCTCTATATTCACAAGAGTACTTGTCGTCAAGCTCAGGCAAATGGAGGTACAATGACAATACCATAGCAGTAGATGGGAAGAACATGTAAGAAGGAACATTAAATTCCTTAGCCACATCAAATGCATCAGTTCCGAAGAGATCAACAACCAAGGCAGCAATGGGAGTTGTGGTTGTTAACACCTTGAAAGCTTCATGGAGTGAAGGTAGGGAACGGGATATTGTGAGGTAAATACGGGTTTCGATTCTTGAATCCCTAGAAAGGTCTTGAAGGTTAACAGGAGGGAGAAAGATGGTATTGATGCATTTGGGAAGGCTATCCAACACTTTTTTCTGTGCTTTGGTGGAAGAACCATCAGTTGGGATTGTGAATGTAATGGAGAAATCATCATGTTCATGGATAAATTTGTTGGCAAATTCAACTAGAGGGATGAGGTGGCCCATTCCAGGAGCTGGTAGAATGACAATGTGTGGACTTTGTTTTTCTGCTTCCATGGTGATTATATTTTGGGAGGATTGAAAACGAAGGAGAACAAAAGAACTTATGATCAGCTTGTGAGAAGTGGGTTTGTGAGGGTTGAATGACAAGGAATGGTTTATATATAGGCAAAGGGAATCCCACCAATGCTGGTGGATTAATTATTTTTTAATCTTACTATGCATGAATCACACACTCTCAAAATATATATTTTAAAGCATGAGAGCAACAAGTATAACTTACCTATTCTAGTTTTAAGTTTTCACAAGATATGTGCTTGAGCACCAAAAGGGCATGAACACAACAATTACGTAGAAAAAAATAAGGTACAAACACTTTTTTTTTTTTTTTGGGTACAGACACTTATTAATGACATGGAAACACAAGTCTTCATGTTGTGGAACCAAAAGAATAAACCAACCAAAATATCTTACATGTCAATGACAAAGCCTTCTGAAGAAATATTAAGCGATAATGAAACTTACAATAACTAATGACATGGTTTCTAAAATTAATAATGACTTAATCAGCATTCTAGAAATATGTTCTTCAAATGAATGCATGGTTTTTACCCACTAGGGGGAATGCATGATTTCACTCCTAGCAAATATTTTGTCTCAAACTAGTTCATCATAAATTAATGACTTCATTACCACTTATTGAAAGATATTTTGAGGAATATTAGTTGCTCTATTTGGAAGTATCTATAGCTACAAGTTACACACTTTTCTTTTTTGAGAAAAGAGCCATTTACTTTTCATATTCTAGTTTCCAAATTTAGTTTCGAAGATCTCTTCTTTCTTTTATGACATTGCAGAATCTAGAAGCTAATGAATTAACATTTTAAGAAATATATAATTTGGTGATTTTAGGAATAAGAATTTAGTATTTTTTTTCTTCCTTTTTTCTACTCATAGAACATTTGTATTAAGAATAAAAAAAAGAATATAACATGTACATTAACACAGAGGTGTAGTTGATTCATGAACATGACGCAATAGAGATACACAAAACTACTCCTAACCTATATTGCCCCGTAAGCTATGTTTTTAGTCGAATAATTATTTAGTCAAAACATAAGGATAATTGTTATATGTGCCACGAATTCTTGTTTACGATTATGAAGATACATCCATCCTAATATATTTTGGTGAGCAACTCATATGACCAGTTTATCCGATTGAAATATTATTTGCATACATCACATTCTATTATATAGTCAATCTATAATTTGGAGATTCGTCTTAATGCTTTAGATGCGAATTTCTAATAACATTTTGGGTGCTCTGAAAGATTTCCATTGCAATCTCTTGGCATCATGCATAGTAAACTTCTTTTTCCCCATGGACATAGTACATTGTATTGAAATGAATGAATCACATCTTATTTCTAGGGGGCGGGAAAAGAGCAACGAAGAGAGGGGGAGTGAAGGAAGAATCGATACCTAAAAAATAGGGCAAACAACGGGGGGGCGGCCACGCACGTGAGCCGCAGTCAGCCCCCGGTCCGGCGAATCTCGGCAAGCCTTATTGTCTATGTTTTTGTTCATTATTTCTTGATGTTCATTTTAACAATAGTTATAAATGTTGATGGTTATGCAAATTAAATGCAGTTCACATTAAGAAATAAGAATGGTGGTTGTTCATTTGGATATTATGCTTGGTCATAAGAATGTGTAAATACCCATCCCATTCCATATAAATATAAAAATTCTGGCCATGTTAATGCCTTTGCTTATGTTCCCATTGGCTTTTATACACATGACTATTAAGTCTTTGAGTTTCAATTTTGAAAATCTTTTATCTATTCTAGAAGTGCACAATAAGGTAGAGAATTGAAACACTTATATCTTATAGAACACATGATATGAGAATCACAAGAACAAGATGTCTAGTCATGTGAGACCCATCCGCAGCAGATATTTAAAAAAAAAAAAAATTAAAAGTCCTTATCAAACCTAGTACATCCTCTAAGTCAGCTTGATACCTTGGTTTCAATAACCAAATGTTATGTCATTTTGTTGTGATATCTATTTTTATATTTTAATAAATCCAATGTAAGCATGGTACATTTCAAACTTTCACATAGAGAACATTCAAAATGATTCTTGGTTTTGACTGGAGTTTAATATTGTATTTTATTCCTAGAAAAATATTAGATTAAAATCATTCTTTTATTTTTATTAAATATCATTTAAGTAGGTTTTTTTTTAATATAAATTTCATCTATGTAAGATATTATTTAGTATCTTTTGCAAAAAACATTAAGAACAAAAGCTAAGTCTTTGGCAGTAGGTAATTTTTTCAACTTTCAAACTAGATATTCTCAAATCTAAAAATTTCATAAATCTTGTCATGATATTATGTTATTAAAACCAAAGTAATACTAATACTAATAATAATAGTAGAGTGGAGTTGGTACGTTCAGTTATTTCTAGCATGCCGATTCATAATTTTTCAATGTACTGGTTGCCTAGCTCTATTATTTCTCAAGCAGAGGCTTGGATGTGTAACTTCATTTGGACAGAAAGTATAGAGGCTGTAAAGAAGGTTACAATGTCTTGGGCAAAACTATGTACTCCAAAACGTGAAGGTGGTTTGGGTATTCAGAGATTAAGAGATGTCGATTTTGCATCCTTATGCAAGTTGACTTGGATAATTAAACATAAACACTCTGGTTTTGCTCATTTTTTAAAGGGGAAGATGGTGGACAAAAAGGGAAATTTAAATATATATGGGCAACAACCATCTTTGATGTTGGGATTGAGGAAGGTTTGGGGTTTTGTTCAAACTAATGAACAGTGGTCAGTTGGAGATGATCAGAATATAAATTTATGGTTTGACAGATGGTTGGGGAATTTTACCATTGCAGACTATATTGGTATTCCTCTAGATCTAGAGGGTCATTTGAAATTGACTGTTGCAGATTGTTTACAGCAAGGGGAGTGGAGATTTCCGTCAGTGGACAATGCCAAATTTCAAGAGGTAGTCTCTCTTATTATCTTATATCCTATTCCTTGTGCTGGTTTTGTAGATGTTTGTCATTGGCAAGGTTCTGTGGGGGAGAGTTTAGTTTTCGATCGGCATGAGATCTCTATCGTAGAAAAGGAGAACAACTTGAATGGGCTAAAAGTATTTGGAAGACTTCTTTGCAGCCTAGACAACAAGTTTTCTGTTGGAGACTTTTTCATGATAGGCTACCTGTTGATGCCTTGTTGACTCGGAAAGGGATTATGCTAGCCTCTCGTTGTAATCTATGTAGTAAAGCTTTAGAGGACATAGGATATCTCTTTCTTCACTGCTCATTTTCACGTGGATGTGGAGAAGCTTTTGCAGCAAAGTTTGGTTACAGCTGGACAGTAAAAGATTATATTGTAGAGTCGTTCAAAGCTTGGAAACACCAGGCTTCACAGTCTCCTTTACAGACTGCTTGGATTAATGGATGTTGTTTGCTTTTATACTTTCTTTGGATGGTCCACAATCAAATCCGGTTTGAAAATTTAAATTTCAGGATTGATGAGGTGGTGAGTTTAATTTTTTCAAACTTAGTACAGTTTGGCTTTAAAATGGATGGGAGAAAAGTAACTCCTACCACTTTTTCAGATGCAAGAAGACTGGGCCTTCATTTCTCTGTCTTTAGTGCTGCTCCTCCACAAGAAATTTTTTGGTGTCCTCCTGCTGCAAGTTGGGTTAAACTAAATATTGATGGGTCTTCTTTAGGCAATCCAGGAAGGTCTGGCGGTGGAGGAGTATTTCGAAATGAAGTTGCTGCGTTGGTTTTCAATTTTAGTATTTTTTTAGATGTTAAAACCAACTTTGAGGCTGAATTGAAAATTTTCATTCACATATAACGTTGGGCAAGGCATTTACAAATTACAAAGCTTTGGGTAGAAAGTGATTCAAAAGCTGTGGTGACTTTAATACAGCAGAAGAAAATACCTTAGTATATCTTTAATATGTGGAGAGAGTTACAAGAATATTTGTTGACTATAAATTGGAAGATTTCACATTGCTATGGTGAAACTAATACAGTGGTAGATTTTTTGTCAAATGTGGCAGCTAGGACATGAACTTCTGATATTAACATTCTTTGGTCAGCTTCAATCCTTAATGAACTTGATGTGGATGTCTCTAGATGTCCTAGATTTCGTTTTATAAGTTAGTGATTTTCTAATCTAATTAGGAACCAATGAGGAAGGGTGTATTGGGGGCAACAGTTGTTGCGGGTAAGGGAGGTTGGTTCCTTATAAGGTATAAATTGATGTATTTTTAATATTTCTTCTTCGCTTAATATAATGATCCTTTTAACGAAAAATAATAATAATAATTTTGTAAACCTATATATTTTCTCATATGGGTTTGAATTTAACAACATTTTTGGAGACCAAATAAAGTTTGATTGAGACATAACTCCTTTTATAATACCAAATTTAGGTAAACTTACAAAGTAGATATATCTTGATTAAAAGATAAATTTTCGCACCCCTTACAAGCAACCAACCTAACGCAAAACAACCCCTCCGAAGCCGGACGAGAGGGATAAATTTTCAAAACCAAAAAACCACATTATCTCTTTACTTATTCCGCAAGTACACCAATTAACAGAAGAAAATAACAAAATTTTTTCTAAAAGAAACCCGAAAGAAAGACGATTCCCAAAAGAAAGCGAAAAAGGAAATAGGATTAAATAAAACAAAAGAACAAAAGGAAATACAGAACAAAGGAAAGAAACCCATAGCTAACCATGACGGGGGCCACCAAGCCAAATATGGAAAAATAAGATTTAAGGAAGCTCAATAAGTTTCAGAAGGAGTCATATTTTAACAATTAAGAGGGCAAAAAGACTCACATTGGTCAACCACCCGGAAGGGGGGGCACTAAGGGGTTGTGTACCGCGGGGAAGTTTCCCTGATTAAAATCATAAATTTTACAAAGGTTTAGAACACAATTGGAAAAACTTATTTTTGAACTAACAATTCATGAAGCTTATTGATGCATCTAAAAATTGTTCCACCTTCAGTTTCCTACAAAACAATATCAGATGTGGGCCGCTCAGTGGTCGAGAAGCCACCTCCAAAGGTTAAGTCAATTAGTGAACTACCACAGAGTTTTGGCAAGTTGTAGAACCTAATTGAGAATAGATAGTAGAGGGGAACGATTCAGTTACCTTCTTCTCACATTGTGCTTAGGTTTAAATAGGAATTACCTCTTATTTTAACCGTCAGATCAATTCATCAGTTTCGCTGGTAGTCTTCCGATCGTAGAGTTTCTCTCCTTCAATTTGGGTTGTTAGTTATGGTTTCCATATAGGGCCCAATCAATCACGAGTTTGGCGGGATCACACCTCTTTCCTTAATTGTCAGGCTCCTTCATGCTCAATGCACTAATCGGTTATCTAGTGGAACCGTTCCCAATCAGATCAATTGAATCAACCATGGATCGACCCGTATTATTATTTTTCACTTATCACTTATTAGCATCAAATCTTCCTAATAGAATGTCAAATGAAATCAAGTAATCATAGGTTGAAACAAGAAAAACATATCTTGTAGAAATTGAAGGTAAGTATGTCTCTCTTGAGAATCTCTAATGCACAACTCATGTGAACTGTATCCACTATTTTTTTAAAATCCCATTGACACCAAAGTAAATTAATAGAGACTAAAAATGATTTGCATCCAAACAGCAAAAATAATGAGTTACTTAACTTCTACATTTCTAATTCAATAATGTCACCTCCCATCATCCATCTCCCGTTTCAATTTTTTGTGGGGAAAATTGTTTTATTTTTCAAAACTACGCTTATGCATGCTTCCAGTTTAATGAAGTTAGTGCCATACAAATAAGCTCAAGGTTAGACATAGTGTTGGAAATATAATGATATTCTGGGCAATTGTATAAGATAAATAAAGCAAAATCATAAGTATGAAAACTTATCTTGTTTCAAATAGCATGAATGATCTCCTTGTCAAAAATATAGTTGTGTATATCCATCTAATTATTCACGGGAAAGTAGCGGAGTTGAAATGTGCCGGTAATGGCTAGTTCTTTCTTTAAGGTATTTAAATGCCCTGAATAGTACACACAGTTCCTGAATGTGTTTTCATCCCAATATCAGTCAACCCCTCCATTGCAGAAGGTGCCCTTCGTAATTGATGGACTAAAGGATCCATAAACTTACGTTCACCAATCCATTTTCTATGACACAATTTAAAGAAAACCAATGCTTTTCAAAAACATTAGAATAAACAAACCCCTTCCACCATTATATAGGAGAGCAAGAGACATCATCGAAGGTTGTCTCCAAAAGATATATCTCTTCCCTTAAGGCATGTTTGTTAGTCACCAAATCAGCCTTCCAAAAGAGACACCCATTGGCTATTTAGGTGCCTTTTAGGAAAAGACTCAACTTCCACCAAAATGGAATTTTTGAGTTTTCAAGTAAAACTACTAAAATTACAACAATCCCCCACAAAATTCAAAAATTTCTAGAAAACAAAACAATGAACTGGTGAATATATTAGACACAATAGGATATGTCATTATGGGTGTCTTTCGGACTTGAACGTCCACTGGGTCTAATGAACCTCACTACAAAGTATGGGTGAAGTCAGACTTCTTGAACATTTCCTCAATGCATAGCCAACAAGCTAATCAGTTATGTCCTATTAGTCGACTTCACATGATAAACCCTTTTAAGAAAATTTTCTTTTGGATTTTTTTCCTCTAAAAGAGAACAGACCCTACCCAGATCTCAGTTTTATGGATGTTTTAAAAACTTGCCTATATAATTCTCATCGAAAATCAACCATATTTCGTACATCCACTTAGGTTAGCCGGTGTGCACCACAATTAACACACCCCCACATTTCTAAGGTTTCGGCTAATTAAGAGCCTATTGGTCAACCTCTTTCATTGTGGTAGCACTATTGTACTATAATATTACAATGAACTTAATAGTACTTCTCAGGTCTCTAGTGACTTCGTTGTTTACCCTTTGAACCTAATTCAGGATTGAAACCTCTTCACATAGGTTGGGTGTCCATCACATGACCTTGGATAGGATCTTATAACTCATTCCTCCAAACAATATCACATTAGTGATTGGCTTTACACAACTTTTAGTCAAACTATTTCATTGACTACACATAGTGTTATTTTATTAGCCTCACTAGACACATGTAGATAAAGTATAATGTCCCTTCCATTTAAAGGTATATGCATTTAAGACACAATGTCTTTATACCTTTATTGACGACGCCATCTTTCATTATTACCTAGGCCTCGTGGCTTTGGAGTTGGCTTCCTTATAAAGCCATATACTTCGTAGGGTTTCACTTTTCTAACACATACTTTTACATGTTTCCGCTTCGGGGTTTCCAAATTGTATACAATTCAATCCTTAACCTTGATTCGAAGTCTCTGAACCCCTACAAATCATGCTAATTTACCAATGTGATCTTATAAAACACTTACATTTATCATGAAGTGTGCACCACAGCATGGATAAATTAAACATCAAATAATATTTTTTTAAATCACATATATATTTAACCAATAAGAGTTCAACACCTATAGACAAGTAGGCTTAGCCAACTTTGGTTTTAACAATTTCAATTAACCCTTCATGTTTTAATCCATACATAGAAACATAGGCTCTGTTGATCCCTATTCCCTTTGGAATCAGAAACGAACAACTAACATACATGCTTGATGGACAAAATTGCAGAGTACTTGTTTTTGTCACATACCTCCTTTGTCTATTATGACGTGTTAAGGTCATAACATATTTCTATGTTTCTTTCTCTTTTCTCCTAGCTGATACAAAATCATGAAGACCAAAATAATGAACCTCAATAAATAAAAGAGACTAGCTTTGAAAAGCCTTAGGAATCTTACAGTTCCTAAAATTCTCTCTCCAAAATAATTACTGCCAGCCACTTATACTACATTGATTGTCCATATGCTGTAACGTAGATACAAGTAACAATGAGACCAATAGACTACAAAGACTTACACATAGTCAAAACGACATTTAAATAAACACCACAAAGATCCAAGCAGTACAGGTACATATGTATTAGAAACTAAGGCAGAGCACTTAAATATTTGAATTCAAATACAACTTGATTGAAATGTAATATTGCATGTTATTCCTGGAAATAGTATTAGATTAAAATCACTTTTTGTTTTCTTAAAAATCATTTGTGTAAGTTTTTTTTTTTTTTTAAATATAATTTTCAATTACATAAGATATTAATTTTAGATATCTCCTGTAAAATTTTTTTATTAGAAATGTATATTCCAAAGAATATAAAGCAAACCACCCCCCCCCACCCAAAAAAAAAAATTTGACAACAAAAGCTAAATCTTTAGCAATATGTGATATTTTCAACTTCCAAACTAGATTTTTTTCAAATCTAAAAATTTCATAAATCTTGTTATGATTTTACGTTTTTTTTCGCTAAAAGGGTCATTTGTATTAAAAAGCGAAAAGAAAAATAACAAACATACTATCAAAATGCCATCCCTCAAACCCGCAACATTAGTTGCCCCCAAATACACCCAACCTCACTGGATCCAACTCACATAATCATAGATAATGAATCAAAATCTGAAATGAGAGAGCGACCAATAGCCTCTAAATCAAGTTCTCTCCTTATCAATGCTATTTAGGGTATATTAACATCAATTTGCTCTAACCTTTTTATTTTTCCTTGGGCGACCTAGCTTACGACGAAGAGAGCCACCCTCCACTTGATCAAGAAGAGAGCTTGAAGGAATAACTACTTCTAAAAGCTGCTGCTCATCAATACGGAGTGAATGACCAAAGAAGAGCCTTCCAAACCATCAGAATTTTGTTGGGCCCCACACAATCCACTTGATGCTCAACTAATGGATCATTATCTACAATCAATTTTTGCTGGGAGTCCACCCTACTTAAAGGAGTTGTAATCAACTTCAAATTCAATTTTTTATTCAAAAAATTTTGAATTTGAAAAGAACTCGTTCCAAGTGAGAGAGAAAGACCAGGAGAGGAGAGCTTACTCAAATTTTGCTGGACCAACAGATCATTAATTCCATCCGAATTTTGCTGGGCCCCACATGGTCCCACATGATGCTCAACCAACTGATCTTTATGTCCATTTAAATTTCGTTGGGTCCCACTTGTTCTAGCATAGCAATCCACGCTACTTGAAGGAGTTGTAACCAACTTCGAATTCAATTCCGATTTTTTTTTGCCAACAAATCATTATCTCCAACCAAAATTTGTTGGGCCCCACATGGTCCCACTTGATGCTCAGCCAACTGATCAAGACCTCCATTCAAGTTTTGTTGGGCCCCACTTGTTCCAGCAGAGCAGTCCACGCTACTTGAAAGGGTTGAATCCAAATTTGAATTCAATTCCGAAAATTGTTTGGCCAACTGATCATTATCTCCAACTGA
The DNA here is from genome assembly GCF_041222555.1 of Hakea prostrata. NCBI lineage: Eukaryota > Viridiplantae > Streptophyta > Magnoliopsida > Proteales > Proteaceae > Hakea > Hakea prostrata. Next base: position 67,326,094 of record NC_142600.1, on the reverse strand, counting down.
ATTTTGTTGGCCCCCACATGGTCCCACTTGATGCTCAACCAACTGATCATTAACTCCATTCAAATTTTGTTGGGCCCCACTTGTTCCAACAAAGCAGTGCAGTCCACGCTACTTGAAGGGCTTGTAACCAACTTTGAATTCAATGCCTTGTTCAAAATCTTTTGAATTTGAAAAGGATCCGTTCCAAGAGAGAGAGAAAGATCAGGGGAGGAACTCTTACCCGACTCAACTACCACCTCAAGAGGAACCACTCTATTGGATTTGAGTTTTGAATTCAAATTAGAAATTGAATCAACCGAATCTTCATTGGATGAATCTGCCGAATCCTCCAAATCTGCCTCCTCTAAAGCCACACAGATGGGTTGTTGAAATGAACTAGGAATCTACATTCGCACACCTACATTAGGAATCCCATCTAGAGTAGGAATTTCTGCTGGAACGCTTGAAGGATGCACTTGCAACTCATCCACCTTAGAAGAGAACTTACAATGAAGACCCAAATGGCCTTCCCGATTACACAAAGAACACCATTGAATACCATCCTCAAAAATCACCTTCTGAAGAAAACTAAAAACTTGAACAATCCCTGGTTCAAGACGCTCAATCTGAACCTCATTCGCACGAACAACATCAACCTCCAATTCGATCAAAACTCTAGCATAGTGACCAACAGATCCTTGACGAGTACATCTATCAAGAGAAACAGGGCAACCCACAGACTTTGCAATCGAAAGAAGCACTTTCTCATGCCAATACTCAAGAGGTAAATCAGGGAAACAAACCCAAACCAACTTACCCGCAGGTTGAGGAGAATGGATATTAAAATCTGGCTGCCATCGCGGAAAACGAATGTATTTCTTACCCACATTCCAGAATCCTTTGCGCCACACCTCAGTCATATCTGCCTCACTATGAAACTGAAAGATGATAAACCCTTTCCCCAAGGAATGCAAGATCACCCCCTTAGACAATTTCCAAGAGCCCCTAGCAATCTCTCGCAATTCATCCATGGATGTGATGCGAAAATTTGCTCGTCCAATCAAAGAAAACAAGAATTGATTTCGTTGTAATTTGTATTCCTGTTGTGGGATTACAATCCTACGAAACTTTTCCGCCTGTATAGGAGAAGGGAGGGAATCAATCTCAAGTAGCACCGAGGTTCCCACGACTCTTGCATAAGAAATTTTCCCACCTACAATGGAACCAACACCATTGACAGGCACTTCAGGAGGCTTCAACCGCAAGAAGACAGATTCCCTAGGCACCCCCGAATTCCCCAAAGCTTTGCTCTCCTCCATATTTCCTCACCATCTTGATGAATGTGGCATCGTATCCAGGATTTCATGTCCTCATTCTCCAGAACAAAATGGAGTTTCAGAAAGAAAACACAGACACATTACAGAGATGGGTTTATCCTTTCTATTCCAAGCTCACATGCCCAAAGAATATTGGTTAGAAGCCTTTACTGCTACTGTCTATTTAATAAACCGGTTACCTACACCGGTATTGCAAGGAAAATCTCCTCATGAAGCACTGTTTGGCTTAAAACCAGATTATTGTTTATTGAGAGTTTTTGGCTGCCTTTGTTACCCCAACTTGACACCCTATAGAGAAGACAAATTATTGCCAAAGTCCAAGGCTTGTGTCTTTCTTGGTTACAATCTTTATCACAAGGGTTATAGATGCTTAGATAAGGACACTGGCAAGGTATATTTATCTAGATATGTTATTTTTGAAGAAAAGGAATTTCCCTTTTCAAATCCCCCATCACACCAATCATCAAACAAACCACCAGTCGAACTTATTTCTCTACCTGTTTTCATCCCACACACCTCACCAAATGTGCCTCCACTCATTTCACATTCTTCTTCACCTATTTCAAACAACCAACCATCACAAATAGCCCCTACAACATCATTACCAGCCATATCAATGGCAAATCCAACCCAAGATGTTAATCAATCCCCACCAACAATAGACCAACCACAGCTCCAACCATCTCATCCTATGATTACTAGGAGTAAAACCAATTCCGCCAAACCAAAAACCCCTCTCTCTTTACTCACTATTAGACACCCAATACCTCAAACCTTTCTTACCACCATCTCCAACATCCAACTGAACCTAAAACCTACAAATCAGCCTTAAAAGACCCAAAGTGGATTGATGCAATGCAAAAAGAATACAAAGCCTTGATAGACAATCAAACTTGGAACTTGGTGCCTTATTCTAAGGGTATGAATATTGTAGGTTGTAAGTGGGTGTACAGGATCAAGACAAAAAGTGATGGTTCCATTGAGAGATACAAGGCACGATTAGTTGCCAAGGGGTTCAACCAGCAGGCAGGAGTGGACTTTCATGAAACATTTAGTCCAATTGTAAAGCCAGCCACCATCCAGATAGTATTAATCGTTGCACTATCAAAGTCATGGCCAGTACATCAACTTGATGTGAAAAATGCCTTCTTGAATGGCAACTTAGCAGAAGATGTTTACATGGAACAACCACAGGGGTTTGTTTCCACATCTAAACCAACACATGTTTGTCATCTACAAAAAACAATTTATGGTCTCAAGCAAGCTCCACTAGCTTGGTTTCACAGATTCAAAACATACCTACAAGGAGAAGGTTTCAAGCAAAGCGTGGCAGATTCTTCCATGTTTACACGCACAACCCAAGGTACAATGACAGTATTGTTGTTATATGTAGATGATATAATATTGATAGGAGCCAATGAAGCTGCAATTCAAGAGGTTATTCAAAGCCTGAGCAAAGAATTTGCAATGACAGATTTGGGACACTTGCATTACTTCTTGGGAATTGAGGCTAATCGAAGTTCAGATGGTCTTCTACTCACTCAAAGTAAATACTCCATCGATTTATTAAAGTCTACAGGAATGGAGACTTCAAAACCATGCACAACCCCAATTGCAGTTGGAACAAAGTTATCATCAACAACAGGTTATCCCCTACCTGATCCAACACCATATAGACAATTAGTAGGAGCCTTACAATATTTGACGACCACTAGACCAGATATCTCCTATGCAGTCAATCAAGTGTGTCAGTTCATGCAATCTCCCACAGAAGATCATCTACAAGCAATAAAACGTATTTTACATTATGTCAAGCATACTATTGGTTCTGGTGTTCTCTTGAAACCAACCCAACTTTCTTTTATAGCTGCTTACACTGATGCAGATTGGGCAGGATGTCTAGACACATGCCGATCAACTAGTGGGTTTTGCACTTTTCTTGGGGATAATTTATTATCATTGTCTTCTAAGAAACAACCTACAGTATCTAGATCAAGTACGGAAGCTGAGTACAAATCCCTTGCCATCACAGCATCTGAGTTACTATGGCTTTCTTATGTTCTACGTGATTTGCAAGTGCAACTTCCAAGAGGAATGGACATTTACTGTGATAATGTGTCTGCAACACAAATGGCTGCAAATCCAATGCTACATGCTCACACAAAACAAATAGAAACAGTGGTAATAACAATATCTTTTCATACCTAAATATTTTGCAAACCAAATAAATTTTGATTGGGATATAACTCCTTTTACATAGACCATATTGAGGTCATTTTAAGTTTTATTTGGAAGACTTACAAAGTGGATGTATACTAAATTACTAATTAAAACTACAATTTTTTTACTAAGGTTTAAAATACAATTGGAAGAAACTTATTAGTATCAAATCTTCCCAAGAGAATGTCGGATGAAAGCAAGTGGTCATAGATTGAAACAAGAAAAACATATCTTACAAAAAGGGAAGGTAAACCTACATACATATGTCTCTCTTGAGAATCTATAATGCACGACTCATGTGAATTGTATCTACTATTTTTCAAACCACCTTTGGCACCAAATTAAATAAATAGACACTAAAAAGAATTTGGAACTAAACAGCCAAAATCATGAGTTACTTAACTTCTATAGTTCTTATTAGTAATGTCACTATTCATTACCCACTCCAATTTTTTGTGAGAATTAAATTATTTTATTTTTTATATAATAGGTTCATACATGTTATCAATTTTTGTGAAATTAATGCCATGCAACAAGCTTAGAGTTGGACATAGGCGATCAAATGAACGTTTTCTAAAGAAATAAACGACGGGATTACGGGAAGAAACATGACAAGCACCATAACAAAGTGCCTAAAATTGTTTGTTCCTTCGTTTTTTTTACATTTATTTTAGGGGAATACAAAATTAAATTCGAGAACTACATAAGTCTTGCACCTAAACATAAAAGTCCACGAAATGCCCAAACACCCCCCCCCCCTTGGCAACCCATAGAACAACAAGAACTAAGTGATGCTTGTATGTATGCTCCCATTGGCTAGTATACACAAACAAGAACTAGAGACAATGATCTGTTTCCCTTATTGTAGAATAGCTAATATATATTTAGATGGTTGAAATTTTTTTGTAGTGTAAAGAGTTTTGGTACATACTTCGAATTTAGATCTTTGTTTTACACATGTTTTTGGGACCACTGGAGATGTTTTACTTTGAATCTAAATGTCAAAGCAAAAGGTTTTTCATGAGTTTTTCTTTTTTTTTTTTTTCTTTTCTTTCTTCTTCTTCTCTCTCTTTTTTATTTTTAGAAGAAATTCTCAAGGTTGAAAGTTATTATCTAGATTTTTGTTACACAATTCTTTCTTTGAAAAAAAAGGGTCGGTATCTCTTTGCGGCTTTAAAAATTTCTATGCTATAAGTCAGCACTAAAATTGCATCTTGAATGAGTTAATTGAAAATTTTGAAGTTCATACTAATATTTTGTTTAAAAATTTTTTTGGTAATTGATATTTCATAAAATGACTTCTAACATTTAAACTATTTTTATTTCAAGACTTTTAGATTACCCAACATAATATACTTCAAATAGTATAAATATGAGATAATCACCTTCATCATAAAATTGTGATTCTACAAAGTCCCATTTGTCACACCCCACCCATTGATATCGGTCCCGCCCAACAACCCGTGGATGCGATCCACAATCACAAGATCCACGGTTTAGCCATTAGTAATAATCAATGCACATAATAAATAATCAAAAGCAAGCAATTTAATTATTAAATGATAAGAGATACACATGCGTCTAGAATCCAATGAGGAATGCATCAAAGGGAAATAATAAGATAAACGTGTCCAAAAAGAGTATCTCAGCGGAAGCAAAAGAAGTCAAAGTTTAATTTTATCTGTTATTTCTCAAGGATGGCGGTCTTCTCTTCTAATCTCTCGATGAACGGGGCCATCCAACCTTCCTTCATCGACTTATCAAATGGTGAGCCACATGGATTCTTTTGCCATCAATAGGAGCTGTAAGTGCACTCAATGCACCTACGCAGGTTGCCTCTTGTGTGCAACACTATCTCCCACTAATGCCTCCAGAGTTTCTTCATGAGGGTTCTCCCAGTCATACGGAATTTCCGCCGATTCAATATGCCATTTGAATAATGAACAATTATCCACAAAAAGGATGAGTTCTAACGAACTCAGTAAGGCAACGTATCTCATATACATATCAACATTATATCATGGTAAGTAACATAAGGGAAAGATGATATGCATAAGTATGGATGCATCTAGTAGCTAACTATGCAAGTCTATAGTATGATAGACATGCTTTAAGTTATAACACCAGCCCTCCTTTGGGTAGGTCTAATCACTCTGATCCCTCATGGACTGGTTACCTCTGTTGGGATCTTGGGCAAGGGGTTCAGTTCTTGTCAATCAACCATAGCTCGGGTCTAGGTGTAGACTCTCTCACCAAAACCATTAGTATCAGTACTAGTACATGTCAGGGATTCTAACCCAATGCAAGGTCCTACAGTAACATGCTACATATGGTCTAGATACTTCCCCTATGGCACCAACCAACTTGGTTTAGTATCCTTCCCCACCTAGGAATGAGAATCCTCACGGACTGGCTACCTCTATTTGACTCCATTCCCTAACCCTATGGTCATTCACATATTGTTGGGGTGGACGCTCTCATGTCCCCTCACAACTCCCAAGTCTCTTATCAAACACCCATGAGCCCAACCTTAAACATATGCAACCCTACCAATTCATGATCAAGAGTTGATCGCTTAGTCTCCACACGAACTAGCTATCGTTGTAGGATGAAACAGAATCACATCACCGTTATCACAAATCATTCGGCTTCAATACCCCTACCGAAAGGGTTGTAGAATGTATGGATACCTAAGCAAGAAATCTAGACCTCCTAAGTATGTAATCCAGCAACCATGACAGTGCTAGGGGCATTAGAGAACATTGCCCATACCACAGTCCCTGATATCACAAGCTCGGAATACCCAAAAAGGATACCCTTACAACATCACATCATTCAGCATCATATAGTAATTCAATTACATTTAATCATCATTGCATAGCATATTATCATCAATGAATCATTCAAACAGAAATGTAACAGCAAGTTATATGATCACTTATGCATTCAAATTATACAAAATTCATCATATTACATGCCATACCATATATACAAAAATGTAACCTTACCTGTCGAAGTGGAAAAACTACTGAAAGTGCAATCAAACCTCACAAATAACATGTCCAGTAAACCTCAATGATCACTTAGATTAAGGTTAAAAAGATCCATTAAGAAAAAAAGTCAAAACAAAGCAAAGATCAAGCTGACAAGAGCCACTGTGATCCCAGTCGTTTGCTTATGGCAGTTGGTTGGGTCAATCAACCGCCCTGACCGACTGCCCCCTTTCAGGCAGACTCTCAAGTCCAAAATTCCAACTTTTGATCACCCATCCTTGATATGATTTTGGGATGATCCAAATCCGAATTTCATTCTTAACATGCTAGAGAGTCTATATCAATCCAAAAACCACAATGAAGGAAAAGGTTTAGAATCCACTTCATCTCCTTCAACTAAGTCAACCCTTGATCCGGATATGAGAATCCATCTTCGGGTGTGATCCAATCGGGATCATCGATGGAAATATTCTAACCATCAAACTCACTATCTATAGAATCATGGAGGGAAGGAAATCACATTAGTACATTACTACTCAAGAGAGAAAAATAAGAAGAGCATGTGATCAATTAACCTCCAATTGATTCGCAAGACAGATCAAGAATCGAAGCTTCACCATGATTCGAGCGTTCTTCCCCACCGAACAAGTATACTCTGCCTTCTAACCGTGCACAGTAGCCTCCACAAATAAAATAATATGAAATTTGGTCGTGGATGGCTATTTATAGAGGGTCGGGGGCAAATTAGGGTTTAATCCCGCAATTGGACCTGGCCGGTTCAAGTTGGGATGGTTGGTTGGGTCAATCAACCGCCTTAAGCAACCCCCCCTAGTACTTTTCAGTACTTGGGTGCTTTGCTCAACCAGTTGATCCCCAACACAAACCTAACTTAAATCAATATGTGGGGGATTCTTACCTTGATCACAAATATCTTCAAACTCAACTTGACTCAGATTAGATCCACCTTCCCAGTCATTTTATGAAATATCAATTACCAAAAAAAATGTTTAAAAGAAAAATTAGCATGAAATTAGTGTGAACTTCAAACAATTAACTCATTCAAGATGCAATTTTAGTGCTGACTTATAGGCATAGAAAATTTTAAAGCCAAAAAGATACATTGACCCTCTTTTTTTTCAAAGAAAGAATTGTGTAACAAAAATTTGGATAATTACTTTCAACCTTCAAAATTTCTTCTGTGTTTTATTGTCATATGAAGAAATTGGAGATAACTATACTTAAAATAAATAAATAAATAATCCTCATGAAAAACCTTGTGCTTTGACATTTAGTTTCAAAGTAAAACATCTCCAGTGGTCCCAAAAACATGTGTAAAACAAAGATCTAAATTCAAAGAATGTACCTAGGGGTGTCAATGGTTCGGGTTGGGCTGGTTTCGGGCCGGGCCTAACAGTTTCGGGCTGAAAAGCACTCGGCCCATTAAGAAAATAACGGTTTCGGGCCGGTTTCGGGCTGGTGCGGTTTGGGTTCGGGCTGACCAACGGTTTGGGCTAACGGTTTAGAATTGAGTTTACTAACGGTTTGGGTTTGGGTTTATTAGTGGTATGTTTTGAATACCTTGTTGATATATGAAATTTATCAAGAGTAAGTGAACACATATAAGCATTAAGTTATCTTCAAGTCTTTTGTATTGGGTGTTCAAAACCAAAAACTTTTTTTCTACAAAGAAATAAAACTTATAGAACTAATATACAAAAGAAAGCTGGCATCTTGATGAATTTTAGTGGGTTGTCTCTGCTTATTTTCCTCCCCCTTCTTGATACTTATAAAAATGGATCAAAATAAAACATTAAAAGATTTTCAAATGATAATACACTTGCTATATATTTTCTATGCCCATCCTCCTAATGGCGAAAGCTTTGACAAGCTTGTTGTTTGCATATTCCAAAGCAAAACAATTAAGGAAAACAATAGATACTTGGGGGTTTTATAATTGTCTTTTACATTAAAAATTTTTTTATTTTATTTATTTATAATGGGTTTAACGGGTTGGTTCGAGTTCGGGCTAGTTTTGGGCCAAACGGTTTGAGCTAGCGGGCCACACATGGGCTGGCCCGGCCCAGCCCGAACCATTGCGGGCTGAAGTTGTTCAGCCCAAACACAACCCATTAAACTTCGGTTTGGGCCGGTTCGGGCTATAGCGGGCTGGTTCAATCCGGTTTTAACGGTTCGGATTAGGTTTTGACACCCCTAAATGTACCAAAACTTTCTACACTACAAAAGATTTTCAATCATCTAATAGTTATTAGCTATTCTTACAGTAAGGGAAACAGATCATTGCCTCTAGTTCTTGTTTGTGTATACTAGCCAATGGGAGCATACATACAAGCATCACTTAGTTAATTTTTTTGTCTTTCTAAGGGTTGCTGGGAGGGTGTTTAGGTGTTTCATGGACTTTTATGTTTTATGTGCAAGACTTATGCAGTTCCCAAACTTAATTTTGTATTCCTCTAAAATAAATGTAAAAAACGAAAGAACAAACAATTTTAGGCACTGTGTTATGGTGCCTGTCATGTTTCTTCCCATGATTCTATCGCTTATTTCTTTAGAAAAAGTTCATTTGATTACCTGTCCAACTCTAAGCTTGTAGCACGACACTAATTTCACAAAAATTGATAACATGTATGAACCTATTATATAAAAAATAAAATAATTTAATTCTCACAAAAAATTGGAGTGGGTAATGAAAAGTGACATTACTGAATAAGAACTATAGAAGTTAAGTAACTCATTATTTTTGCTGTTCAGATGTTAAGTAACTCATGATTTTGGCTGTTTAGGTGCAAATTCTTTTTAATGTCTATTTATTTAATTTGGTGCCAAAGGGGGTTTAAAAAATTGTGGATACAATTCACATGAGTCGTGCAGTATAGATTCTCAAGAGAGACATATCACTACATATGTATGTAGGTTTACCTTCACTTTCTGTAAGATATGTTTTTATTGTTTCAATCTATGACCATTTGTTTTCATCCGACATTCTCTTGGGAAGATTTGATACTAATAAGCTTCTTCCAATTGTATTTTAAACCTTAGTAAAAAAAATTGTAGTTTTAATTAGTAATTTAGTATACATCTACTTTTTAAGTCTTCCAAATAAAATTTAAAATTACCTCAATATGTTCTATGTAAAAGGAGTTATATCCCAATCAAAATTTATTTGGCTTGCAAAAATATTTAGGTATGAAAAAATATTGTTATTACCACTGTTTTGGTTTTAGTAACATTATATCATGACAAAATTTATGAAATTTTTAGATTTGAAAAAAAATCTAGTTTGAAAGTTGAAAATATCACATATTGCTAAAGATTTACTTTTTGTTGTTAATTTTTTTTTTTAGGGGGTTGCTTTATATTCTTTGGAATATACATTTTTAATAAATTTTTTTTACAAGGGATATCTAAAAATATATTTTATGTAAATGTGAATTATATTAAAAAAAAAACCATACACAAATGATTTTGATGAAAACAAAAAGTGATTTAATTTTAATCTAATACTATTTCTAGTAATAACATGCAATTTTAAATTTCAATCAAAACCAATAATTATTTTTGAGTTTTTTTTTTCAAGGGGTAGGTAGCCTTTGTATATAATTTAAATATAAAGCAGAGTTTCACCCTTGGCTCCAAAAATATTCGAACTCTAACCTCTTACTTGGAGATGCTAGTCTTTTTGAGTGTTCTTCATGAAATTATTTTGAATATGGTCCTTAGAATTACTTTTGTATTCATAAAAAAATAAAAAAAAAAAAAACTAATTTTGTATTCCATTAAAATAAATAAATATAAAGAAAGAACAAAACATCTTGGCACTCCGTTAGGATGCCATCACGTTTCTTCCCCTAATTCATTTATTTAGAAAATGCTCATTTGACTATCTATGACCAACCTTAAGCTTGTTGCATGGGACTAACTTCATGAAAACTAGTAGCATGCATTAAACTTATTAAAGAAAAAAATAAAATAATTTTTCCCATAAAAATTGGAGGGGAAGGTGGGTGATGGAAAGTGACGTTATTGAATAAGAACTGTAAATTAAGTAACTCATTATTTTTCTATTTCGATGCTTAATTTTTAGTTTTCATTTATTTAATTTGATGCCAATGAGATTTAAAAAAAATAGTAGCTATAGTTCATGTGAGTTGTGCATCATAGATTTTCAAGAGAAACATACATGTATATAGTCTTACCTTCACTTCGTACCAACCTATGACCACTTGATTTCATTCGACATTCTATTAGGAAGATTTGATACTAATAAGCTTCTTGAATTATTAGTTTAAAAATAAGTTTTCTAATTGTGTTCTAAAACTTTGTAAAATATGTAATTTTATTCAAGATATATCTACTTTGTAACTTTACCTGAATCTGGTAATATAAAAGATCTTATGTCTCAATCAAGCCTTATTTAATTTTCAAAAATGTTATTAAAATCAAAACCTAGATAAGAAAATATTTAGGCATACAAAATTATTATTATTATTATAGTACTATTTTGGTTAAGTAACATTATATCATGACAAATTAATGAAATTCTTAGATTTGAAAAAAATCCAATTTTAAAGTTCAAAAAATTACCTACTGCTAAAGATTTTTAAGAATAATATACAATATTAAATTTCAGTCTAAACTAAAAATCACTCTTGAATGTTGTTTATGTAAAAGTTGAAACGTACCAATGCACGCATTGGATTTAAAATATAAAAATGAACATCACAACAAAATGACATAACATTTGGTTATTGAAACCAAGATATCAAGCTGGCTTGGAGGAAGTACTAGGTTTTGACACAAAGTTTTATTTGTTGCATATGGGTCTCACATGACACAAAGATATCATGTATTTTATAAGACATAAGTTTTTTCAATTCTCTACCTTACTGTGCACTTCTAGAATATATGAGAGATCTTCAAAATTGAATCTCAAAGACTTAATACTCATGTGTATGAAAGCCAATGAGAACATATGTTTTTGAGTTCCTTCGACAAGTTGCTTCAATTTCATGATCAAAATGAAGTAAATTATCGTTCCTCTCCTTCTCATGTAAAATCAGTAGGACCTGAAAGAACTCCAATTCACAACTACAAATAAAATAAAATAATAGAAAAGAAAAGAAAAGAAAAGAAAAAAGAATTGAAATTAAAACTAGCAATAACTGATATCGATATTAATCTAATAGTCCCCGGGAACGGCGCCAAAAACTTGTTGTGAAAAGTAACAACGCAAGTGTACGCTGTCGTAACAAGTAATATAATGATAAAGAATGTTCCCTCGAAGACTAAAGATTAAGCACCAAATTAATGATACCAATTTTATTTGAACAAATAATAAGAAAGATAATTATTCTAGACTATAATGCAAATTGAAATTTAAATTGAGATTACTAATAGCTAAAAACCTAGGGTCAGATTTCACCATAACTAAGCATTCCCACCCTTTGATCCATTTTTATAATTGAGAAATATTTTTCTGATTGATAGTCGAGATTCCCTTCGCTATCTACTAGTTTCTCTCGAGTACCAATAAAAATTTGCTCTATTGCTAACCCACTATATTTCTATGTGGGTTAAAACAACTAAGAAATCATTAAACTCTATGGATTCCCATGTAACAACTACACAAACAATGTAAGTATATCTTTATCTTACATGTAATTCATGGCTTTTACTCCAATGAACTAAACACATAAATCCCCTCTCAGTTCATTATGATTAACAAATCAATTGATTAGTGGCCAATTAATCAAAAGCATGAATAATAGAAGTAAAAACTCAGTAAAAAAAAACAGTATTCAAAATTATATTGATGAATTCAAGAGTGAGAATTCAAAGATAGACTACATCTGATCCCTAGAAAAATTAAATTAGTTCATACTAAAAATCAAAAACATTATAGAAGAGTTCGTGAACATTGAAAGAAGATGAAGAAAAACTTATTCCCAAACTTCAAATCTCCAAAGCCAACCAACGTCTCCTAGTTCGACCTCTCCGCTCCTCCAAAGCTCCAAGAAGGTTCTCTCCGCTCTTCCAAAGCTCCCAAAAACGTCATTCTTTTTTCTTGGAGTTTGTTCTCTTTTTATAGATTAATTAAACTCAGAGTTTGAATCAAACTCAAAGAGTTCCTATCTGACTTAACCAAGGAGTGTTTTGACGTATGAATCGGACTAACTTGGAGATCTCCAATGCATAATCCCACCGTTGGATTTGAAGACCAATAAGTTGTGAAGCTCTCCTCCGAAAATCGGCTCGATCGAACACCAGATGACCATCCGATGAAGGGATTGATCAAAACTGGACAGAGACTCAAAAACGGGATTTTTATGTCTTCCTTATTTGAATTGGATTCTTTTTCATGTTTTCCTTTCTTTGATCAAATCCTAAATAGAAAATAAAACATAGAAGTATGCAAGGACTCATTTTCTCCATGTTTTTTACTTGAGGAAGTTTCTAGAGTGCACTGTAACTTGGTGAACAAGACTTTCATTTCTGGAGTGGAATAAAATCCAGTTGGGTTCCATTAGGACTTTCTTTACAGAATTTCTCAATAATACCTTTGCAAATTTGGTTGATAATTTCCTACATGTAAAAGTAATAAATCTTAATTAGAATTTGTTAGGAAATATATAAAATCACCAAATTATAGAAATTAAAGGAAAATGTGCAACATATTTATTTTCATATCTTATTAGGGTAAATTGATATAAAACAATTGTAAATACATGAAAATATAGTAAATTAATCATATAAAATAATATGCATGAAATCAACTTATCAATATGCAAAGGCATTAACATGGCTGAAATTTTTATATTTATATGGAATGGGCTATGTATTTACACATTCTTATGACCAAGCATAACGTCCAAATGAGCAAGCACCATTCTTATTTCTTAATGTGATCTGCATTTAATTTGCATAACCATCAACATTTATAATTATTGTTAACATGAACATCAAGAAATAAGGAAGAAATACGGAGACAAAAAGAAATAAGATGTGATTCACTCATACCAATACAATGTACTATGTCCATGGGCAAATAACAATGCATGATGAAAGGAAATTGCAATGGAAATCTCTCAGAGCACCCGTAATAGTATTAGAAACTCTGACCTAAAGTGTTAAGATGAAAATCTCCAAATTGTAAAGTGACTATATAATAGACTGTGATGTATGTAAATAATATTTTAATCGGATAAATTGGTCATATGGGTTGCTCACCAAAATATATTAGGTTGGATGAATCTTCATAATTGTATAAAGAATTTGAGGCACATATAACAATTATCCTTATGTTTTGACTGAATAATTATTTAACTAAAAAACATAGTTTGCAGGGCAATGTAGGTTAGAAGTAGTTTTGTGTATCTCTATTGCGTCATGTTCATGAATCAACTGCACCATTGTGTTAATGTACATGTTATATTCTATTTCTTATTCTTAAGAGCCTGTTTGGTTACATGAGTCTGGAGATTTCAAATATCTAGAGATTTCAAATCTACAGAATTCAAATCTATGGAGTTATAATTTATAAAATTAGATGTTTGGTTGTGGAATGAAATATGTGGATTCATCCCAAAAAAACTATTTGATCCACGTGATTTTTGTGAATATGTAAATGTATAACTTTTTTGAAATCTCTGGATTTCACCCCTTACCCATAAATCTATAGATTCACGTTTTTAGTGTAAAAAGGTGAATCTCTAGATTTCATGATTCTAGAGATTTTTACAACCAAACGGATATAATTCTTAGATTCATGAATCCAAAGATTTGAAATCTCTGGGATTCATGTAACCAAAAGGCCCTAACACAAATGATCTGAGTAGAAAAAAGAAAAAATACTAAAATCTTATTCATAAAATCACCAAATTATATATTTCTTAAAATATTAGTTCATTAGTTTCTAGATTCTATAATATCATAAAAGAAAAAAGATATATTTGAAATTAAATTTGGAAACTAGAATTCCAAAAGTAAATGTCTCTTTTCTCAAAAAAAAAAAAAAAAAAAAAAAAAAAAAAAAAAAGAAAAGAAAAGAAAGAAAGAAAAAAGAAAAAAAAGAAGAAAAGAAAAAGGAAGAGAAAGAAAGAAGAAGAAAAGAAAAGAAAAGAAAAGAAAAGAAAATCGTGTAACTTGTAACTATAGATACTTCCAAACAGAGCAACTAATATTCCTCAAAATATTTTAATAGATGGTAATGAAGTCATTAATTTATGGCGAACTAGTTTGAGACAAAATATTTGGTAGCAGTGAAATCATGCCTTACCCCTATTGGGTAAAAACCATGCATTCATTTGAAGAACATATTTCTAGAGTGATAATTAAGTCATTATTAATTTCAAAAACCATGCCATCAGTTATTGTAAGTTTCATTGTCGCTTAATACTTTTTTAGAAAGCTTTGTCATTGACGTGTAAGATATTTTGGTTTGTTTTATTCTTTTGATTTCAGGACATGTAAATTGAAGCCTTTGTTTCCATGTCATCAATAAGTATCTCTACCTTTTTTTTTTCTTTTTTTTTTCTTTTTTTGTAATTGTTATGTCCATGTCATGCACGTTTGGTGCTTAAGCACATATCTTATGAAAACTTAAAACTAGAATAGGTAAGTTATACTTGTTGCTCCCATGCTTTAAAATATATATTTTGAGAGTGTGTGATTCATGCGTAGCTAGATTAAAGAGTAATTAATCCACCAGCATTGGTGGGATTCCCTTTGCCTATATATAAACCATTCATTGTCATTCAACCCTCACAAACCCACTTCTCACAAGCTGATCATAAGTTCTTTTGTTCTCCTTCGTCTTCAACCCTCCCAAAACATAATCACCATGGAAGCAGAAAAACAAAGTCCACACATTGTCATTCTACCAGCTCCAGGAATGGGCCACCTCATCCCTCTAGTTGAATTTGCCAACAAATTTATCCATGAACATGATGACTTCTCCATTACATTCACAATCCCAACTGATGGTTCTTCCACCAAAGCACAGAAAAAAGTGTTGGATAGCCTTCCCAACTGCATCAATACCATCTTTCTCCCTCCTGTTAACCTTCAAGACCTTTCTAGGGATTCAAGAATCGAAACCCGGATTTACCTCACCATAGCCCGTTCCCTGCCTTCACTCCATGAAGCTTTCAAGGTGTTAACAACCACAACTCCCATTGCTGCCTTGGTTGTTGATCTCTTTGGAACTGATGCATTTGATGTGGCTAAGGAATTTAACGTTCCTTCTTACATGTTCTTCCCATCTACTGCTATGGTATTGTCATTGTACCTCCATTTGCCTGAGCTTGACGACAAGTACTCTTGTGAATATAGAGACCTGTCTGAACCAGTGAAGTTACCTGGATGTGTCCCAATTCATGGGAGAGATTTTACAGATCCACTCCAAGATAGACAAAATAAGGTTTATACATGGACCTTATACCATTGCAAGCGTTTCAAAATGGCTGATGGTATCTTGCTAAATAGCTTCATGGGCATGGAAATAGGAGCTATCAATGCTTTGAAGGAGGCTGGAGATACAAGTTTGCCAGCTATACATCCAATTGGACCACTTATACAAAATGGTTGTAAGGTAGTTGTACCTGATGTTTCTGGGTGTCTAAGGTGGTTAGACAATCAACCCTTGGAGTCTGTATTGTTTGTTTCATTTGGTAGTGGTGGTGCACTCTCAAGGGAGCAATTAAATGAACTGGCATTGGGATTGGAGCTTAGTAAGCAAAGATTCTTATGGGTTGTCAAGAGCCCATATGCTACCTACTTTGATGCTCAAAGCATTGAAGACCCTTTGGCTTTTCTACCAGAGGGTTTCTTGGAGAGGACTAAAGGAAGGGGTTTGGTAATACCATCATGGGCTCCTCAAATACAAGTGCTTAGCCATGTTTCCACTGGAGGGTTCCTCACTCATTGTGGTTGGAATTCAATCTTAGAGAGTGTGGTACATGGGGTACCATTGATTGCTTGGCCACTCTATGCAGAACAAAAGATGAATGCAGTGATGTTGGTGGAGGATTTGGAAGTAGCTTTAAGGCCAAAAGCTCTAAAGAATGGAATAGTGGGCAGAGTGGAAATCGGTAAGCTGGTGAAGTGCTTAATGGAAGGGCTAGAAGGGAACAAAATACGCAAGACGATGAGGATGCTCAAGGGTGTAGCTACTAAGGCGTTAAGTGAAGAAGGATCCTCTAGGAGGTCACTCTCAGAGGTAGCATGCAAATGGAAGTCCCAAGTGGGGATGTGAAAGAAGAGTTCTTTACCTTTTTGGTAAAGATGTGAAAACTGCTAGAAATAGTTGTCAAATTAGTGATTTTGTTTGATTTTCAAGTTCAAATCCATACCAAATCTCCTCTCTTATTTTCACAACCTTTTGAATTGTAGCGGGTAGAAGCACACCAAAACTATGGGGTGAAAGAAAGTCCGCATGTGTGTAATACAAATTGTACTCAATCTTATATAGTTATAAATGAAAATCTTCTCTAGTGTTCAAAACGTGGAAAATAATTCAATTCAAACGAATTTTCACAAGAACAAGTTGTATAAGTTATGATGTTGTTAAGGGAAGAGCGATCCCCTTGTGGTTTTTGATACACTGGGGGGAGGAGGGTACGTAAAACTCGAGATGTGTACGAAGAAGAGAGAAAGGCAAAAAAAACCGAAAAAACAAAACAACAACAACTCGAGATTTGTAGGTAAAAATCTCTTGTTTTCTTTTTTTTTTAATAGTAAGGGTAAGAAGTTGACTGACGATTTTTTTTTCTTGGAAGCTTGGCTTTGATAAAACATATATTAATTAAATTTTTTTTTTGGTGAACTATACTAAAATTTAAAAAAAAAAAAAAAAAAAAAAAAAACTGAGTTAAAACTTGTTGAGCCAAATTAATTATTTTGGTCCGACCCAAAATAAAATAAATATATTTATTAACAAAAGAAAATGGGCTTATTAAGGAAATAAAGTAAAAGAAATAAAAGGTGGGGGAGAGAAAAAAAATAATTAGAGAAAGAAATAACATCTAATAAAATAAAATCTATTGAAAAAAATAAATAATCATAATCTTTGACTACTTGTGGGTTCCATACATTTTTTAAGTACAATAAAGTATAATAAAATAAAAATCATAACTTATCTCAATCGTAGATCAAAATTGGCTTCTTTATTTTTAAGATATTCTGGAGTTGGCCCATAATCGCATCTCTAGCCCATCATGCTCCAAATCAAGCCATTTTTATACTTGAAAATTTGAACAAACCTCTTGACGTGTAAAATTACATGTTTCATGTCCAAAATTCTAAATATTTGTTTAAATCCTAAAAAATCATAAAATCTGCAAAAAGAACATAAAACCCAAGGTAGCTCCATTCTAAGTGTGTAAAATGCATGTTTTATGCCCTAAGATTTCACACATAAATGTGATCATCACCAGTCTAATAAAGTATCTCCACCGAACATATTAACATCTAAATGCAAAGGGGTGCCTCTGACATTAATACAAAGGCACACATATATAAGAAACATTGGTGATTTAAACCCCTACTAAACAAACATAAACTTAAGGACAAGGCATCATGCTAGCTTTCCAAAGGAAAGATCTTACCTTTGGAGAGAGGGTGGGAGGGGCTTGATTTGCTAGATTTTTCTCCAATATGATGAATTTTGTGAAGAGGTGTCTATGCTTCCCTGCACATCCACATTATTTAATTCCATATAATAGGCAGAACTCACACCAAAAAATATCCTTTTCTTGTTTCCACATCCACTTGTCCTCATTATCATAAGAAACAATCGACAACTTTTGAATAGCTACAATTTCAACCCCTGAAAAGAGGTTTCTCAGCATGGAATTGTTCCATGTATTGGTCTCCCACCATAACTAGCCCTCCAATAGTTGGGGAACTGAAAACTCTTCTTGTTGGTAACTTGGGTATCCAAGGATTCCCATAGATCAGTATATCTTCACCATTTTCTATTGCTTTCACAATACTCTTCTTTAAAACATCCTTGCCAGTGAAAATACTTTTCCACCCTAAGATACTCTATTTTTTCCTATAGCTTCAAGAAAAGAAGAATTAGAAGATTTACTTTTCATGGTGCTAGCCCATATTGTCTTTGGATTATTTAAAAGCCTCCATGCTAGCTTAGCTAATACAGCTCTACTAAACACATGGAAATTCCTAAATCTCAATCCGTCTTTCCTTTTTGGTCTATATAGTTTACCCCATTTTACCCAATGTTTTCCTTTCTTCTCATTTTCCCCCCATCGAATTTGTCTGATTTGGACTTAAACACTCTGTAATCCCCCTTTGGGCAGTAACTCATTTAAGATGCAATTTAGTGCTGATTTTCGTTCATAAATATTTGTTTGCAAGGAAAGATCATTGGCTTCTTAAGTCACTATTTTCAATAACATGCTAGGTGAATTGGATGATGTATCTCAATCAACAGGCAAGATCATTTAGTTGGAAAGCAAATTTTGGAGTAGGAAATTGTGTTCAGTATTGGTCACCAGTAGTGTTAACTGGAGAATTCTTGCAATAGATGTGTTTTCTAGATTTTTACGGATGGAGCATGGAATGAGAACGATGGTACACGCAGTAGAGCTGGGATCATTTGACAACTAGATGAAAATTTTCTTGTGTCTAAGGTGCAGTCAGGAAAAGCTCTTTCAGCAACCCAAGTTGAACTTGAAGCTATTTGGTATATAATTCTTATTGTAGTCACAATTTGTGTTAAAAAAAGGTGGCTTTGCATTCTGATTGTCAACAAGTAGTTATGAGTTTGAAAGGGAAACCAAATTCCTTAGATTGGAGTTGTAGTTTTCTAGTTGAACATTTTTTTTTTTTTTTTAAGAGGTTAACTTTGTGCCTAGATCGATTAATAGCAAAGCAGATGGTTTAGCTAGAGTTTCTAGATGGTTAGGTCTTTCCAAGGTTTGGTGGTTGAAACCAGCTATTTTTTTGGAAGACAATATTATCTTCTAGAAGTTTCTCTCCTAACCGCTTAGTATAAATTCATTTCCTTGATCAATCGAAATTCTAAGGTTGAAGCTAATTTTACATTAATGTTTCTTATAAACACTTTTAAGGTGGACACTAATGTTCGGCACTAATGGTTTTCAAGATTTTTAGAGATTTGATTTGTTTTGTTGGGAGGCTTTTGAAACGGCGGTGGTGGGTGATTTTCTACAAGGGGAGGAGGGAAGATGGGGGCAGTGGTCGTCGACAAGGGAAGGGGGTGTGGTGGTTCTAGTGAGGTGTAGGAAGAAGATGGGTGGATGGAGGGTAATTCAGTCATTACACTACACTTAAATGCATTATAGTCATTTCACTTTCAAAATTTGTATGACTTAATAAAATCAAGCCCAAACTGTTACCTATGGTTACCTATAATTTTGAAGGGGCCACCATTAATATTTGGCACTTAAGTTGGGTGCTTGGAGTTTCACCCCCACTAAAGCAGGCCATTTGTTAAAAAAAACTCATTGTGAAAAGCATAGATGCCCCAAAAGTTTGTCAAATTGGGATAGACACCCAAATTTATCACTTGAAATTAAGGGTGTCAATCAGTACGGTTTTGGTAATTCGGTATTGATATACCAAAAATCAGAACCGTACCGTACCGAATTTACACGGTACGGTATGGTTTCAGTATTTGAAAAAAATGTTTCGGTACGATTTTGGTATTAAACCAGTGCGGGAAAACAATTTAAACACGGTATCGAGTGCAGTACAATTTTGGCACAAACAAACCCATGCCATTTATGTTATTAGTTTATTAAGATCCTAATGAAATTGCGATAAAACAATTAATAAAATATTATTTTAACAAAGACAAAACAAGTAAATTTAATAAATAGAGACAAAGCATGTAAATCTAAGAAGAGGAGTGAAAGACAAAATGAAAATTGAAACAAGGAATTAGGGATAGGGTAAAGGTAAAGTGTTTTAATTGTAAAATTACATTTTATATCCCTTAATTTGTTACGGTACCAATTTGGTACGGTTTTTTTGCATACCGACAGTATGAGTACCTAAAATTGGAATCGTACCAAAGAAATTCGGTTTTGGTATGTACAATACCGAATTTTGAAAGGTGCGGTTTTAGACGGTGCGGTTCGATACAGTTAAACCGTTTCAAGACGTAGTTGACACCCTTACTTGAAATTGCACAGTAGCACATTCTATTAGTCTTTCCAGTTAAGTCACGGTTATAAAATTTTGTGATCCCTAAATCACCCTTGCATTATTGTGTGTTTACTATATTGTCGCATCATATATTCTTTTTACCAATTATACCTTTATCTTTAACATTGGTTGATGTCAGAGAAAGGGGAATTTTAAATAAAAAAAAAACACTACTGAGGATGGCCCTTCAAGGCCAAAACCCAACTCAGCTATATCATTTTCCTTTTTTACTTCTCGGCGTGGAGTGCATCTTTCCGCCTTCCATTAAATTTTTTTTTTGATAGTGTCGGATTCTCACCCACCCAATATCGAGCTTGGATCACCTCACTTGATCAATGCTTCATGACCACAAAAATATGGGAGGCTTATGAAAAAATTATAAAAAAAATTTTAAGTGGGACCATAGTGTGTCCTTTGTGGCCCCCCTATTTTTGTGGGCATACAATGTTGGGGGAGCATATTGTGATCCCCACTAGGGGAGGTGATACGGACTCCCCACCCCCTATATGACTGTCATGCTCTCAGTCTCTCAAACATCGCCTTGTCATTAGTCATTCATCTCTCTTTCTATCAAAGTATTCTCTGGTGTTACAAACATAGAATAAATTTTTTGAATGTAATTGCAGAAAACTCTATGGATGAAGGGGGCTAATTAAGAGCCTTTGACAACCATAATTTAAAGATCTTAATGAACAATGTGAGATGATATGGGAGAATTCTTCTTGGTCATTTCTATTGAGACGAGATTATAATAATTCGATTTAATTTGATCATTGGCTTGTGGTTTGGTTTTTATCCAAATTTTAACTTCTCAAATGTGACATTCCACTTAGAACTCCAAACTTAAATCTTCTTCAACTTTCATTGTCCACAATTCTTTCCTACAAATGTAATCATCCAAGTAGGTTTATATGGTGTTGTAGAGAATAAAGGTCCCGAGTGACCCCCCTTGGGAGAGATACACACCCCTCTTGGGATGATGTATCTCTTCCTCCATAAAGGTCCCGAGTGACCCCCCCTCGGGAGAGATACACCCCCCTCGGGCTGGTGCATCTCTTCCTTCATAAAAGGTCCCGAGTGCCTCATTCGGGAGAGATACACCCCCTTGGGCTGGCTCATCTCTTCCGTGAGAAAAGGTCCCGAGTGCCTCACTCGGGAGAGATACATACCCGACTTAAGTTGGTGTATCTCTTCCTTGGCAAGCCACGCTCGAAGCAGGTCTCAGAAGACCCTCTTGACTAAGTCAAGGAGAGTTAGTTACGAATAACTACTCAGCAGATCTGTTCCGAGAATTGGGGGGGATGAGTCAATAGTTAACGGCTCTATCTGGTGCGACAAAGAAGGAGCCGTTATTCCAAGGACACTCCGCTCACTCTCCAACGGCAGATCCGAAACTCAAGGAAGCGCCGCCTCCAGGTAACCTCTATATAAACCCACCTCCTACATGGATAAAGGTACGAGAACTTCATCTGATAAATTATTCATTACGTTCTTGAGAACTCTCTCAAGAACTCTTATTGTTGCCTAGGCTGACTTGGGCGTCGGAGGTGGTTCCCCGGCCAAAACTAGGCCGGACCGTTCTTGCTTTCTTTATGCGTGCAAGCATCCCAGTTATTCCAACTTGGCTAGAGAGCTCTTAAGGTGATCATCTCAATATCCGGCCCTCGAAGAAGTTCTAGACGCAATATATGGGAAGAATCCATCTTCTTGTAAAGCCCCCTAAAAAATGGAGTTCCTTTCATTATTCATTTATTTTAGCTTTTTTCCATTCAATGACTTATTATTGTCAATGGGCAGAGGTCCACAATAGACCCTTCCTTGTAACCTTTCTCTTCTCTTCTTTTTTAAACATGAAACTAAATATTAAATATTGTTGTTTTCTTTCTATCTTCTAATTCATGTTGGTTTTCACTATTAATATTGTGGAATTTTGTCTTGGTCTTGCACCTGTGACTGATTGTGGTGGAAGCAACCTAAGGTGGATTGATTGTTCACAACCTAAGGAAGGCTTGCTTGAACCACTGACAATGGGATTACAAGAAGAAGTAGAAAAAGGAGGGCACATGGGGACAAGTTTGGGGTAGGTGAGAGTAGTAGCGGCGAAGAGAATGACGGTATTGAAGAAAGGTTAACAGAATTTACAAAAGGCGGCTACATTGAAAACTGCAATTTGTTTTAAAAGAAATCAATTTCTTAAAGCTTAGACAAGGGATTAAGGGTAGTACTGTAAGGTCACAAGACATTAAGGGTAATTTAAGAGTTGTGTGATTATATGATCACAACTCAATGGAATTTGTACTATTGCACAAACTTAAGAGATATTTTGGAGTACAGGGATGGAGCCAGAGTTCAACATGGGGGGGGGGGGGGGAGGGACATAATGACATTTCTACCCATTGTCTTTACCCTTCTTCCTAGTATGGGGGAGGGGGGCAAGTGTTGATATTTCACATTGGAAGGGGGCTGAAAAACCAAAAAATTCCCCCAAAAAATCCCGAATTTGGCTTATTATAAGGAAAAATTTTTTAAAAATTGGGGGGGGGGGGGGGGAGTGACCTCTGTTGAAGTGTCTCTGCCAATTTGATATATTCTTGGGGGATGCATGTTTTTCACTCTTCATTTTGGAGTGTTTCTAAAATTTTTTCTTTTCATATATACTAGTACGCTCAAATTGGGGGGGGGGGGGGGAGGAGGAACATAATGACATTTCTACCCATTGTCTTTACCCTTCTTCTTAGTATGGGGGAGGGGGCAAGTGTTGATATTTCACATTGGAAGGGGGCTGAAAAACCAAAAAATTCCCCCAAAAAATCCATAGTCACTGTAAACGACAGCATAAAGGAGGCGGTTGCTTTCCGGATTTTGTTACCCTGCGCTCTACCTTTTTTTGATGCATTGGGTTAGCGATCGCATCACTGGTTTTGGGGTTTAAATGAAAAAAAATTCATCAAAAGAATCGTACTATCATCAAAATAATCACCCTATTTTGGGTCTGGTCTCTGGCAGATGAAAGACATTGACCAAGTTTTTGGTTGTGAATATTATTTATAGGAGAGAAACATAGGAGGTGGACGAAGAGACATGAGGTTTGAGGTAGCAGGGCTTTAGTCGGAGAGTTGTACCTCTTGGGATAACTTGTAAGGATAGGTGGGAGTTTTGTTGATAGCTTATACAACGAATGTTACACGGGGTGGTTTGAAAGGTTAGGGTTCCGCTGGAGAAGGCAGAAACCTGCGTGCAACTGAGGGAAAGTCATGATGTTTTGGAAGAAGGGTTTTTTGACCGATGAAAAAATATTTCATAACTAATTTGAAGTTCTATTTTAACATACCACAACTTTTGTGAATAGGCACATCGTCTATTCAGGGGGGTATTTTGGTCAATCAAAATACATACCGTACTTTGGTGTAAAAGGGTACATGTCTAAATAGGGGATAAATACATATCATGACTTTTGGGAACGGATACATATTTATTCATGGGGGGTATTTTGGTCTAAGAAAATACGTGCCACAAGTGTTGGAGGTTTTCCTTTTATATAGTAGTATGATATGATAGTATGATAGTATGATAGCATGATCGTATGATGTATTATGATAGTATGATATGATATACTTTTAAAGCCTCAAACCACTTTTGGTTCATGATGGGGTGAAATCAACCATTAACCCACACCCATTGGGACTGTAATGTGCCTTTGGATTTTCGTTTTCTCTTATATGTGCAGTTTGATGCCATGGACAAGGGGTACTTTTGTAGTAATTTGAGTAACGGGAAGGGTATTAATGTGTAATTCTTTAAATTCTATTTAAAAAAAAAAGAAAGCACAGTTGGAACTTAGAAGACTCGGCTGAGTTGCCCGAGTTAAAGTTAAGATTTTGAGAAACATGATCAAATCGTTGTTAACTAGGTGAGTCTTGTAATTTTTTGAAATACATTTATTGACTATCTAATTAATAAGTATTGAATAACAAATGATTACTTAATACATAACTTTAAAGCTAATAAAAATTAAATAGACCATTTATCGCATTTACCTGTTCATATCCCTGAATAAAGTGATATACCTAGAATCAAACTAGAGGATAGAAAGGGGAAATTGAATATCTTTCCCCCCCGTCCCCGGTATAAAAGGGAAATTGGATGCAAATCACATGTAAATCCAAATTAAGTACTTAAACCGAAGATTATCTATAAATGTATCTCTTAATCCTCTGTAATTCCACGCCCAAGGTAAGGTTTAAGACTTTAAGCCCAACGATAGTTTCCAATGAATCTCCTCATACAGTTAGTAACTGCAAACCATAGTTGAAACCCGGAATACTGTGCGTTGACATGGAATCTTGTAAGATATTTGAAGAAAAAGATCAAAATGATTCCAAATCAACGCGCATGAAAGGAACAGCAGGAACGTTGCTTCTGGCAAAATTTCGTTGAACGTCAGCTTTATGCCGCCGTCTATGGCAAAGATTTGCATATCGACGAGTCTGGTTCATTGCAAGTCTGCAACTCATTTATGATCCTCTTCAAAGTTTCTAAACGCAGAATCGATGAATCTGTCTTCGCGCATGGATTGTGAGCTGCTCATCGACTCTCTCACTTCGCATATTGCTTTGTATCACGCATCCACCACCACAACGTCTTCGTCTCCTGCTGTAAACTACCCTAGAACTTCAATTCTCCGTTGGTTTTCATCTCTCACTGTTCAGCAACGTCAATCTTCGCTTACAATAGTTGATGGGAAGTTCGCGGAAATCCTCTTCCAAATGCGGAAAGAGATCCGGAGACGCGGTCATGGCCGCTTTATTATCCTTCCAGACCTTCCTTCTATGGACTACCCTGATCTCCCAAGCCTCTGTTTTAGAAGGTCGACAGGTCTTTTGGCCAGGACCGTCGCTTCTAATGACATGGAAGAGTCGATTTCTTGTGCGGTTCGCATGTTCGGATCTCAAGAAGGGGAAAGAATTCAAGAATGTTCTGTAATCGATTCAATCACTTTTTCTGAAGATTTTGTATCGAATGTGGACAGATTCATCGGTGTGATGGACAGCATTTCGAATGGGCAGTTTCTAAGAGGTGAACAGAACGCTTCGGGCGCGGTTTGGGAGGAGTTGCCGTGGTTGAAGGCCAAGGGTTATTATAGCATAGATGCGTTTCTGGCAAACAAGTTGGAAATCGCGATAAGGTTGTCGTGGCTGAATTCTAATAGTGGGAAAAAGCGGGGAACGAAGGCAAAAGAGAAAGAGAAGACGACTGTTGCAGGTGTTGCGGCCAATGCCTACTTTAGGAAGATTGGGTGCTTGGACTGGTGGGCAGGAGTGGATATTGGGGTGAGGAAGAAGATGTTACAAGTAGCATTAGGCAAAGCGGCTAAATATCTGGTACTTCTTTGGGAACTTGGCTACATGTTGGTATCTACTTTTTACCTTGGCTTATGCAAATCGCAATTGCTAAAAACAGTTAAATGATTGTCTAGGGGAATATAAGGAAAGTAGGGTAGGAAGAGTTAGTATCTCGGCAGATATGGTGACTGAATAATGAGCTATTTTCAAATTTGGATAAAAGAAAGTGAGAAAAAGAATCTTATCCCAAAGATTTTAGTAGAAAACGCCATATACAGGTTTACTTCCAACAAGATTGTCGGCCTGTATGTGCTCCTGACTGTAGTTTATTATAGCCTTCAGTTGGAGGCCAATCTAGGAGAACTTATCCTTCTTGGCGGTTATATTCAGACTGTGAGCCCATCTGGATACAGATTTTGCAAAGGTCTCCTTTGTCATAGTGGTTGAGATAGTGTGCCTAAATGTGGAGTGAGAAGACTAGAAAAGTTTACATGAATCCTCTTGTTGCTTCTCATGAGCCGTCTACCCTTTAACCCAGTTCCCCAAAAGATTGGCATGGTGGTCCTCGTGGTAGCAAGGGCCAAGGCAAGTCCAGTTGAGATGATAGAATTAGACATAAATTCAGTCACTGTGACAGACCTGGCCATACTATAGATAAGTGTCGGACTCTTTGTGGCAGTCCAGTTGAGATGATAGAATTAGACCTAAATGCAGTCACTGTGACAGACCTGGCCATACTATAGATAAGTGTCGGACTCTTTGTGGCCATCCCTGTAGTCCAGGTGGTGGATCCATGGGGTAGTAAACAAAGAGATACAATAGATTTGAGGCTACGTCGTTGCAAGATCAAATGTTTTTGTAACATGACAAATCAATAGCTTCCCGCGAGATGCCTGTGGTCTGTTTTCCTATGCAGACTAGGAGTAGGAATCTGTGTCCAAATACAAACACTCTCTCTCAGCAACTGAAGGAGGGATGGAGACTAAAATAAAAAATAAAAAGAAATAATAAGCCAACAAAGAAAGTTTTCCTAAATTATTCAAACAACTCTGGTTCAACTGGTTTGATATAAACACACAAATTGATTTAAAACTAAGCATGAAATTAAAACTACAGGACACTTGGACGACTTCTTGCAGATGTGGGACTTCTGTTCCGCATCACCCTGTCAAACAGAGATGATTAAATAAAGGATTACATTGACATGTGGGGAAGTCTACTGGTCAGAAACTTAATCCATCTATTTGCTAGATGATGATCTGGGGAACACATCCATTGCACTTGTCACTAATTGAAAGTCCAATGTGGCTGCTATGGCCATGCACTTGAAACCCTTGAAGCAGATGCCTGGGCTTGGCTTGACTGGAATGATCCTCTTTGGAGGCCTGAGCCAAGATGCTGCTGGGCCGTCCTGGTTCTCTAATGTAAGAGAGGTTTGATAGTTTATATTTAAAATATAGGAAAGCATTGGTAGATTCTTTCTTTTAGTTGGTAATATTTTCTGATTCGTTTTCTATCTATATATTAGTTGAGTTTCTATTGCTACATTTTGTCTTTTCTTTGTATTATCGATGTAATATGGACAAAGAGATTAGGTGAATGAGAATGAATTGAGATTGTGATTGGGAGTGTCTATACGGCTGTCTTCATGTGAATTTCCTCTCTTTCCCTTCTCTTCTCTGTTATCTTCTCTCTTTCTTCCCTATTTAGTTAATCCTCCCTCCCCCCAGTTTTTCTGGGTTCCTTTTCTTCTTAACGTTGTTAACTTAAGAGTAGTCATAACTTGTTCCTTTACCAACAATTCCAGTTTTGATTATGTTCGTTTGATCTTTATTAAACAACCCAAGAGGACTCTACATCCATGGAACAGGGTTATACCATAAAGTAGATTGAAACCTATGAAGTACAGTCAAGCCTCTGTTTTCTGCCAGTGAATGTCTCATAGAGGCTCATTTTTGACAAACCGAACAGGTTGTGAGCTGAAGCCTGAAACAGAGAACGGACAGGAACCCAAGCCAATCCAAGGGCCTCTGAGAATTGAGCGTTCAACCGGACTGAAATACCACAGGAGATCCTGGAAAACCACCTTTTGAAACTTTAGAGCTTGTTGGTATTGAATCTATAGATATCTATGTTGGTGATTCAAATTCAAAGGCCTACTGCCTGTGGATCTCTCATGAGTGAACTTCTCATTGGAGCAACTGGTTTCCCTTGCCTCTTTTCTGTTTTTCTGGGGTAGGATAGAGACAAACTTTATCCTTCCTTCTCTATTTTGATGATCGACATTTTTCCTTTTGTAATCCTTTAATTACCCTTATCCCTTCTTAATTCCATTACTTTCTTATATTTCTCGCTTCCGCTTCATCCACACCTGCTTGCGCCGGTGCTTCCCTCTAAGGTTGAATGCTCCCTTATCGATGCATTTTTTACATCCCACAGCTTCGGCAAATCGCTTAGCCCCGTTCATCTTTGGCGCAAGAGCGCTCGATCAGTGAGCTATTACGTACTCTTTCAAGGGTAGCTGCTTCTAGGCAAACCTCCTGGCTGTCTCTGCACCACTACCTCCTTTATCACTGAGCGGTCATTTAGGGGCCTTAGCTGGTGATCCGGGCTGTTTCCCTCTTGATGATGAAGCTTACCCCCCATCGTCTCACTGGCTGACCTTGACCCCTTTTTGGGGTTTCTTATGTTATTCTGAATCTCTGATTGTAAATTTCCAGTATACTTAACACCTGTTTGCAGTTGAGTTTGTTCTGCTTCTTATGTCAACAAGGACCATGTACAGTTCATAGCATTTACCATCATCTCTTTTTATTGATATATAAAGCTTGGATGGTCCATTATGGTAAAACATGTGATTTATAACCCCGGATCACATCAACCCTCCTCTTGATTTCTTCATAATAATGTGATTTAATTTTGCCTAATTATATATGTAATCTGAAACCATGTAACATGGTCCTATACTTATAGCATCAAGTAGAGGCGAGTTAACCAAGATCTATATAGAACCAGCCATGGCTAGACCAAAACTTAGTGTGGTTCCAACTTGAGGATTAAGAGTTAATGGCAGAGTTACCAAGTTGATGTGAAGAAGAATATGTGCTGAAAGTTATAAATAACTCAGGGGGTTAAATTTGGAGTTAAGGAGGGATTCCTAGTAGAAAAAGGATTGAAGGGTTACAGGATGATTTCAGGCAATCAGCTGAGCAGATGGATATGAAACTTGGGTTGAGTTTTTCTTAGGGTTAGGAGAAGATTAGATTAAAATTTCAGCATGTTTTAGTGGTTAGAGTTGGCTAGGAAAATATTCATGTAAAAACAACCTTGTTTATGATCCAGAAGTTAGTTGGTAGGTTTTCAAAATGGCAGCTTGTTTGAACGTGAACATTCGAATAAAATTGGATATGTGGATGTTATGTTTTAATGTAATTCTTGGGCAGCAAAGGGACTGAGTGTGGGGGTTGATATATGGTGGCTGTGAGTTTATTTTGGATGGGTTCTAATGGTTGATCTAGGCTGTGAATATGATTTACAAACCAGGATTTCCAAAAACAAGGATGAGGATGGGAAAAAAGAGAAGATGCCATAGATCATCAGATCCCCTTACCCAGTACAAGCTTCTCAAGCTTTCCTTGTATGATGGATCCATGTAAAGACTGTTTTCAGGAAAGGAACTAGGATTTCAAGCGCCTAGCACACAATCCTCCTGGCTTTAGCCATTAGGGAAATTGGGAATCCAGCTTTTGGACTTTAAACACCTAGCACAATCAAGAACTATCTCTCACAGAGAAGGGAGGCAGCAACCATGTTTGCTCAATGCAAAAATCGTTTACTCAACTCTGTCTTTTCCTTTCCAATCTACTGGGTGCTGTAATCAGCAATACAAGTTTAATAGAGGAAAGCTAGACTTAACTTAATACCTATTAAAAATAGAACTCTAAACTATTAGGACACTTGTTTACTAACTCAAAACAAAATAGAACTCTATTAAATGCTAATTCAATTAGTAAAGACCTATTTGACTTTGACTTAAGTGGTACCACACTATCCAAATTTAGTCATGTGACTTTAAGTGGTCATATGAACTCTAAAACAGAAAATAGTAATTAATTAAACTTAAAGTCATGAACCACCTTGGTATACATGTTTTAGGTTCATATGGGAGACTGCTTACCAAGGTAGCCAATGGAATAAAGGGTCCAACCCTATATGAACCAACCTTAAGCTTATTCTGATGCAGTTGTAGATTGGTAGCTGATCAACTGGGACTTGGTTTTCTAAGATCTTGATCAGAACCAACTTATAGCACAAGGTTGGTTAGGTATAGGGTTGGTTTTGTGATTTGGGCTAGAATGGGATGGGTACTGATGGAATGGTAAATAGCTTGGAGAACTCTAATGGTATGGTGGGTTAAGCTTCAAAGAAATTGGGTAAGGTTTCAGGGACAGCAAGGATGACTTTTTGAAATGGGATGAAACTGAGATATGTCTAATAATGTAGATGGGAGATTTCTAAGTGTCACAATGGGCATGAACTTGGAGGAATATGGGCAGTGATTTAGCATTTTAAATATGGATTTTGCCGAAGTCATCAAAGGTCATTATACAAGCATTCAACATGTGAGAAGTTGTTTCTGTCAAGTCAGCAAAGGTGCTTCCCATGCATGTGTTCACATGTTGGAAATGTGATTTTTGTCAAGACACCAAAGGTGACTTGTGTTTCCATTGAGAATATCCACATTCACATGTGGCAAAAATGACTTAGCATATAGCAAAGGTGGCTAAACATCACTCCCTCTTTTCTCCCCCCTTCCATCCCTCTGGTATCCTCTTCTCTCCTGCCCATCACTCCTCCCCCCACCCCTCCTACTCCATGGACTTGTTCTCCTCGCTTTCAAACCCTCTAAAGCTAGAATCCACTTTCATTTCATCATTCCCTTTGTTGAAGATTGTTGTGTAATTGCCTTCTGTGCAATTGGTGTATTAGATTTTGAAGCTTCCATATGGAGTTGCTGTCTTGTTGGCAACTTCCTTAGATTAAGACCCCCTTCCACATTGTGCAAGCCCCTTTGACTGCAGATGAAGCCCTCCAGTATTCTTGAAAATTTTCCTGCTCGACCATAGTTTCTTCCTCTTTCGATTCTCTACCGAAGATGACGAGAATCATGTCTTAGAAGATGGAGCATGGAGGGTTGGGAAGAAACCTATATTTCGCCGACTATGGCATCAAAATTTCAAACTCACACGTGAAAAGTTATCTTCCCTTTCCCTTTAGGTCTCGCTACTTGGCCTCCCTCTCCATTATTGATGTGCCGATGGCTTGAGTATTGTTGGATTGGCTTTAGGCTTACCCCTCTTCTCAGGCACTAGAATGCTTAAGAAGGATCGACTTTTTATTTGCTTAGCTTTGCGTTGATATTTCTACTGAGGCTCCTCTCCCCTCCTTCATCTTAATCAAAGAGGAATCTACTTCAATCAGGAGGTTAAATTTAAATGGAAACCTCCCAAATAGACTAATTAAACTCATATTTCTATAATCAATTCAATCCCCCGACCCAATTGGGGGCAAACGCCTATGAAAATATCGCTTAGGTTTAAGAAAGTGTCACTTGGATTTTTCCATGGTTTATTCCTTATCTCTAAAATCCTATTTCTTAAAAGTTTCTGCCACAAGCCTTGCATTGCCAGTAGTCCACCTATGCCTAGTGCAGCTCTTGTGGTCCATGTTTCATCTCATGAAGACATCCGTTTGAGAAGCCCATGTGCTTATAATCTCCACATGTGGAGCCGAAGATCTCTTGCAGTATCCATTATAACCCTCAACAACTCCATTGATTTTCCTGCAGTTGGCTTGAATTGGTTCCAAGCCTTGGCCATCGATTTTGATGAAGGGCCTTTGATCATTAATTGCCCTGGTCCAATCTTTGTCCCTCCTCTATTGGTTGCATGCTCTCTGTCGGCCGTCCCCTCTGTTGAGTCCTCTCTGCAAGCCCTGCATTCTGTGTCGTCTACCTCAACCCCTGTGCCTGTTGCAACTAGCACCTTTATCTCAACCCCCGTGCCTGCTGTGACTAGAACCCTCCCCTCCCCTTTGGTCCCCTCTGCTGCCCTCCTGCCTATAGCCAAGGTTTAAGATCTTGTATGAAGGCTCGAGATGAGATTGCCCTCATGTCCCACAAAATACACCATTTTGTTGTGATCTCAGTCGAGTCGAGTTGAGATCTTGATTCAACCTGAGATCTTGGTCCAACCATCTTTTAAATGCTAAATTTCGAGTGAGACAAGTTGAGATCTCAACCTGTCTTGCCTCCTCTTGCCTTCCAACTCACCAATAGCTTCCCAACTTCATTTTATTGCCATCTTTTTTGCTGGATTGTTGTCTCCTCTTTATACAAATTTACCCTGGTTCACCCCAATGTAGGGCTACGTCTAGCCATAGAAAATTTTTTTTGAGGGAAACTCAAGTTTTGACCAAGTGAAAATGGGAAACCTAGGTGGGGAACTGGGAAATTTTGAGGAAACTTAGGACTTTTTCATGCAAGTTTCGACAGGTTTTAGGAATAGTTTAGGGTGAGACTCTGCATTTAAGCTAATTAAAGTATAAAGAACATATTGGCATATGCATTTTGCAAAAAAGTCAATGTAGATATGTCATTCAATGTACATAACATTAATGTAGAGTTGTCCGTGAAGTACATTGTAAACTTAAGTACATAACATTCAATATATAATTTCTAACTTCAAAACATCAAATACAAAGTAACTGACAATAAAAAGAAAGTACAACTCAATGCCAAGAGGAGTGCCTTGGTGGATCCATCTTGTGAGTTGAGTAGTACTATGCTTATAACATCTTCTCCTCCAACCAGTGAACATAGACATCCCATGACATTTTATGCCTATGGCTGTCAAGGTAATTGACAACTGCAACTTTATAAGTCTGGATATCAACATGCCCAAGATAACCAGTCTGAGGGAATATGCAATTTGGATAGGGAAATTCTGATGGTGGGGGTATTTGTCGTGGTATTTGGGGAAACATGAAAGAAGCAACAAAATTGAAAATTTGTGAAAGCTACGAAACTTGTAGGAAAAAGTTCTAGGTTTCCATGAAAATTTTCAAGTTTCCATGAAATTTGGGAAATTTTTTTCTCATGAACCAGCTGGTCCAGCTGGGTTGAACTAGGTTTTGATGAAATTTCGACGGTTTCGATAGAAACTTGGGATTTTTTGGGGTCCCCTAGTTTTTTGTTTCGAGGTTCCCCAAGTGCAAAATTTCGGTGTTTCAACTGAATTTTGTTCTATGCGTCTAGTTTTTAGGTTTTCACTATATTTTGCTCTTAACAATTTGTTATAGATGTTAGGTTATAAGAGAATATGTATAGGCCCAAAACCCTAAGCCCACAATTAGTTTTTAGGTTTTCACTATATTTTGCTCTTAACAATTTGTTATAGATGTTAGGTTATAAGAGAATATGTATAGGCCCAGAAACCCTAAGCCACAATGGCTATTTATGGGCCCAAGCCCAAATTGCAAAGGAAATCTCGAGGCCTAAAGTGATATAAGGCATTTATAGGCCCTAGACCCCTGTGTGCGTTGAGGGAAGGTCATTGGCAATAAAATGTGAAGCATGAGCCATACTTAGCATTTTTGTTATGAACTTTTATATTGAATTTATGATGGTTGTATTATTGTATTCTCGAGAGTCGAGAATGTGATGTTCTATTGTACTTATATGGATGGAACTCTATTGGTATTGAAGTTATTTGATGCATCTTCTCACTTGCTTTTCATTTATATGTCCTAATGGTTCTATATTTCATGTTTATAACTCTGCATGTTCATTCTTGTAGCATTCTGATTTCAAACTTAGGGTTGAGTTAGAACTCATACTTAGGATTGCTTTCACAAATCTAATGCCACAAGTGTGTTTAGAAGGTCTATAATAGGGTAAATACCAACTTTGAACCCAACCTGACCCTTAAAATCTCCCGAGATGGGCCCTCGAGTACACTCGAGTTGGCTCGAGAAAAAAATACCAGATCTCAAGCAAGATCTCGCTTGAGTGAGATCTTGCTTTTTCTCAAAGGGGAGATTGCCCTCGAGAGCAAGATGTTGAACCTTGCTGTAGCTCCTTGGTGCCTCTCTGCTTCTTCACCCCTTTTTGTCAAGTCTATCGCCAGCTAGCTTCCTTAGAACCTTAAGAATACTCAACTGTAGAACTTCTCTGATCAAAATTGACATAAAGCAATAGTTGCAGCAGCAAACACACATAAAAGCACTCAAAAGCTTCATAGGAATTATCAAATAATCTGAATGGTGTTTATTCTTCACTTGTGATGGAGTATAAATAGCACTAGGCAGCCTTTTAATTCATAATAGAACTAGGGAATTTTTCATAAAAGAAATAGAAATTAAAAATGAATTGGACAATTAAAACTGAGAATAAAACATAACAAAAGACTAACCCTTATGACCTGAGTTATAGAGAATTCACATAACTAGACCACTTAATCTAGTTCATTGAACTATTTTCGTACTTGGCCTAGACACTACACTTTTAGGCACATAATGTAGGTCCATGACCACCTAAACCTATAGGACAAAGGTCCAACACCCATATCTATCAACCATTGGTTGATTTCAACAGAAAAGCATTATATTCTGCTAATTAGAAGTCCTAACTAGAATGTGGTTCTGTATCACCATGAGTTTTATGGTTTTTTATTTGGTTCTTGCTATTTCTAAAGAAGTATCCTGCACAACCTTAAAGTTGTTTGAGCTAAACCTTGGTTCT
The DNA here is from genome assembly GCF_041222555.1 of Hakea prostrata. Taxonomy (NCBI): domain Eukaryota; kingdom Viridiplantae; phylum Streptophyta; class Magnoliopsida; order Proteales; family Proteaceae; genus Hakea; species Hakea prostrata. Next base: position 67,291,215 of record NC_142600.1, on the reverse strand, counting down.
TGCTTCTGACTTGTCTTCTGCTGGTATGGCTTCAGTGCTCCACGATAGGTGGTTTTTATTCATGCTGTTGATAGTTTCATTTCCTCATACACGTCTTAAGATGACTGGTCATTGTATTAGATTATTGTATTTACTTCTATTTTTTGATTACATCTGTTTGTAGCACTTTGGTCATCCTTACTTTTTTACTTGGCAAGTGGCAGGCAAAATGTATTTTAAAGGGGGAAAATAATATCTTGAAAGATGACATATGGTTATTTGGTCAAGGAGCAGAGAGAACAGTGAGATACAATGATAATGCATCACGTCAGAGAACCATCCTTCCAAACTTCGAAATGGATGCTGAATTTTGCTTGGCTGTCCTCCCAGTTGCACTTTCAGGAAAATGTACTCCCTTCACCAACCTTTTCAATGGCTTACTTGTGCTTCGAGAGATGTCTGTTATGATATTATCATGTAAATATACTGAACTTGAAAAAGATCGGATATTTTTTAGTACACTGGGTTCTGTCCACTCTATATCAGACTGCATACTGAGGAAAGTGCGAGACTTGCTTATGGTTATTTCAAGTGAATGTATAAAGCTGGAACTTCTTGGAGAGGAAAATACGAAGTCCCATGTGAGCAAATCTGTAGAGAAGCTTGGGGTGAGTAACCGAAGAGGGAAGGGTAGGGGACGTAATCAGAAAAGACAAAATCATGGGGGAAAGTCATCTAGAGATTCTTTGGCAGTTGAGAAATCTACTGAGGTATTATTTCCCATTCTGCCCCTTTTCTGAAGGCATTTCACATGCTTATAGTTGCATTTTGAGAAAATACGGATTAATTGTTCTGAAGGGCTTGTTTCCAGGTTAATGGGCATGCATTGGCTCTTCAAGAACAGGTTGAGTCTGATGGATTGACTAGTGGACTTGAGGTTCTGGTGAAGGATCTCTGCAAGGAGACCTCATTTGGAAGGGTTGAGATGGTACTGATGTCTCTTACCATTCTTTTTTGTGTGTTTCCAATGAACAATCTCAAATGGCTTTGACTGATTTATTGTCACCAGGAACATGCCAAAGAATTTGTTGATGGCAAGGTCCAAACTGCTGGGAAGAAAAAGAAGAAAGTAGGCAGTGGGAGCAAACACTCTACTTTCAAGAAACCAGAAATAAGAGACTCTGAAGTAAGAATCCAGCAAGTTACTTCCAAGCGTGCTGCATTTCAAAGTGAGGCTGGAGAATTTCAGAAGTCAGCTAATGCTTCAACTATCCAGATCCTACCAATTAATATTCCTGTGGGTACTGACAGCCTGGATCCAAATTCAAGATTTTGTAGTTCTACCAATAAACCTGATATATATAATGGAGATGAAGTGGCCCATGGCACTCAAGAATGTTCTGTTATTGGTTCTGCTGGAGATGGTCCTCATATTGGTTTAGAGTGTTTTACACTCCCAAATGGATCAGTTGGAGCTCCCATGACTTCTGGAGGAGATACTTCTAGTTGTAAGTTTGGTTCGGACATGTCTCCTCTTGCTTCGCTTGGTCTGGAAGATGATAATGTTCTTAAAAGTGAGGAGGACAAGTATCAAACATCTAGGCAATTAAGTGACACTGTTAATTCTGAAGCATTAACAGAAACCATCATCTCAAAAGAAGAAATCAGCCTTCTTCACAGGCAAGATTGTGGAGACTATTGCAATCATGGCTCCATGAGTTCCTCAGTTTGCACGTCATATGAGTGGCCTAGTGTGACTCCTGTTAATTTCCCCTCTCTAAACTCGCAGCATCTCCCTGCTGCCACTGATAGATTGCATCTAGATGTTGACCACAACTGGCGTAATCATTTCCATCAATCCTATGTGTCCACAAGACATCAGGCACGAAGTCCTTTGATTGAAGGTGGTTGCAGCAGGATCTTGTCTCGTACTTCAGCAATGAGCTTAGAGTGGCCCCCAGTTGTACGAAGTGCCAGTCGATTACCTCCATCAATGAATTCTAACTATGATACTGGATTTATCCCAAGAATGCATTCTCCTTATCAGCAGAATTTTTCAGCTCATGGCTTGCAGCTAAATGGAACAAGGACTGAAGATGAAAGGAAGTATTCAGGGGATGCTATCGACTCATGTGCGCCAGAAATAGTGGATGATTCTGATAGTCATTGGATTTCAGAAGAAGACATTGAGGTGCATGCATTTTCTGGTAGAGATTATAATCAGTACTTTGGTGGAGGAGTCATGTATTGGAATACGTCAGATCATGGAGGCACAAGTTTCTCTCGTCCCCCTTCTCTTAGTTCTGATGATAGCTCCTGGGCTTGGCATGAAGCAGATATGAACAGAACTATTGATGATATGATTGGATTTTCTTCTTCTTACAGCACAAATGGTTTAACATCTCCACCTACATCTCCTTTTTGTTCTCCTTTCGATCCTTTGGGATCTGGACATCAGGCCCTTGGCTATGTAATTCCAGGAAATGATGTGTCAGGCAAGGTACTGCATTCTTCAACAGTGACCGATGGGGTTCCAGAAGAGAATGCATCTGGATCTTTGAACAATTCATCTGGTGGGGTTGTTGATGGGCAGAAAGGAGATTCACTTTCATACCCAATTTTGCGACCAATTATCATTCCAAACATGTCGAGGAAGGGATCAAGATCTGAATTTAAGCTAAGTCATGATCTTAAAAGTCCATGTGTTCCTCGTAATAGGCAGGAACGACCTCGAGTGAAGAGACCACCATCGCCTGTAGTACTTTGTGTCCCACGTGCTCCACACCCTCCTCCGCCCTCTCCTGTAGGTGAATCCAGAAAACAGAGGGGTTTCCCAACTGTTAGGTCTGGTAGCTCTAGCCCAAGGCACTGGGGCATGAGAAGTTGGTACCACGATGGAAGTAATTTTGAAGAACCTCGCATTTGTCTGGATGGTACTGAAGTTATTTGGCCATCATGGAGAAATAAGAACCTTTCAGCTACTTCAATGAGTCAGCCTCTTCCTGGGGCTTTGCTGCAAGATCGCTTAATTGCTATCTCTCAGCTAGCTATCGATCAGGAACATGTAAGGAAAATATCTCTCGGTTTACATATACGAATAACTGTTAATGTTGTTGATGACCCCATATATACAGGGATGTGACATTTTATAGGTTTATGTGAGGAAGATGTTACTCTAGCTTTTGACATTTTTACAGTGTATCCCGTGGAGGGTTGTTAGGGCCCTAGGATGACGCCATGTGGAGGGGGGAGAGAAGTAGGGTTAGTTGAGGGGAGAGAGAATTAGGGTTAGTTGAGGGAAAAAAATAGAGGGGAAATTGAATAGAGAGGGCATCGAAAAAGTTATGTGTGAGTTTTGGGAAGCCGTAGGCCGAGGGGCACCGTGAGGTGTGAGGGTGATTGTCACCATTAAAACCAGCTTATCTTTGTTATTTCTTGTATTTTTGTATTGATTTTCAGAGGGATTAGTAGGTACTTATCAACCGGTAGTGTTAGGGCCCGAAGATGACGCCATACGGAGGGGAGAGAGTATTAGGGTTAGTTGAGGGGAAATAAATAGAGGGGAAATTGAATAGAGAGGGCATCGAAATAGTTATGCGTGAGTTTTGGGCAGCCATAGGCTGAGGGGCACCGTGAGGTGTGGGGGTGACTAGCACCATTAAAACCAGCTTATCCTTGTTATTTCTTGTATTTTTGTATTGATTTTCAGAGGGATTAGTAGGTACTTATTAACTGGCATCAGAGTAGTTCGACCCCAAGGAAGGATGCGATGATATTGCCACTGTTTTCAGGTGAAGAGGATGTGCAAAGATGGCTATTGGAGATCCTGTTGTTTTGCTGGGAACACCACATCAAGGGTAACCAACGGTTGGCAGTAGCTGTTCAATACTTGGAAGGAGATGCATTAGATTAGATGTATAGGAGGTGCTGGCTGAAGTTGGATTGGGCAAGCTTCATGGAGGCCTTAACAATCGATTTCGGTGATAGGAGAAACAAGACAATCATCTTGGCTTTGAATATCGATAGTATTGTGGTCGAAGCAAGTGACAGAAGAGACGAATCGAGTGTCCATGATGAGAAACATCTTCAATCAGAATTGGGGATGCAAGTCGGAAGAAGTAGACAACCAGTTATTAGGAATCCTACTCACTGATCGTGGAGAAGAGAGAAGAAGAGAGTGAGAACTTTGGATGTTGAAACCTATCGAATCATAGTTTCAGCGGTGAGAAATCATGCCACTATATCAAAGGTTTGCAAGGAGAAGGAGGTTCGAAGGACGCTAGAGGCAATCGGTGGAAAGCTCCAGATGGCGGCTGAAGTTTCTATTTGCAGAGATTGGAGAAGACGATGCTGGAGTTGGTGGGTTTTTAGGGTTTGTTTGGCTCAACTCAAACCGGTTCGTGGGTTTGGACCACACCCTTCGAGCCAAAGATTGTTTTATTTGGGCCAAATTCAGGTACGCTTATTCTCACACATAGGACCCAAATGAACCAAATTTAAAGATTGGGCCGCTTGGTTCCCAAAGAAACCTCCCTGGGCCCATTCCATTCTCATGAACCAAAGCCCAAATCATTCCATCAAACTAACACCCAACCCATTTCTCTTAACCCATGGTTTGTATTTGGACACCACCCATTTAAAAGACCCACCTCGGGACCTGCCCATTCTATTAAGCCCAGCCCATTATGTTAACCCAATACCCAGCTTATCGTTTTCTACTAGTGGGTTTATGTGGGTGACCCCACCAATTCAAAAGACCCACTATGGGCTTGGCCCATTTCATCACAACAATACCCAATATCTCTCATTTATAAATTGGACCCAAATAACTCAGTTGGACCAAGACCCATCCCCAAGACTATTACAAACCAAGGACTTACCCAAGAAGCGGTCCGATCAAACCAACCAATGGGAGAACCATTGTCTTCAACCTCTCAACGTCGAGACGGACATGGAGGAGTCGAGAATGGGGCTGAAACAATTGCGTTGGGAGCTGTTTTCGTTACCAGCAACAAAAGCTTCAAGACCGAGTGGATCACCCCTGGTTTTGATGTCATTTCCCCAGTGTCTCACATATCTTTTTAGGGGCTCTAGTGTAGAGGAACAAGATCTTTGGGGTTCCTCTCCCAACACCGTCAATAATTGCAAGGGTGCGATTTGCTCCAACAACACTTGGACTGGAATTTCTGCCGGAGAAAACCACTGCTCGGCATCATTCCCTTGTTTTTTCACCGAAAGTTTTTCTCGATTTGCTTGGGGGTCTGTCCTACAATGGATTCCATTCACTTTTTCTTCTTTGTGGTATGGTGCTTGAATTAGAGGACTTGCGCGCCATCACTACATATACCATGAAATCGACGACCGAAATTGCTTGCCACTACGCTGGTTTTCAGGCGGATTTAACTTCTGAAGTGTTGCTTCTTGGTCTTCTTTGCGACCCCATTTTGGTAACGGCAGCTTTGCACCTCTTGGGCTCCCACCTACCCCTCTCTAGTGTTTGGCATACTGTTCGAGAGGAACTGAAGTGCAGCAACTCTGATTTTTCTTTTAAGGCGTCATTGGGGAATGCACATCATCGAATGTTGCAAGCCATTGGTCAATTGCATCCTTGGGAAGGGGCCTGCTGTTGGATCTTAGAGAATGTTGCTGAAATGGCCTGGTTGTGCGGCAAACATGTGAAGACTCAACTTCGAATTTTCCATCACCTTGAGGACAAGGTGATTTTCGAGGGGTCGGTAGTGTTAGGGCCCTAGGATGACGCCATGTGGAGGGGAGAGAGCAAGGAACGACATTTCGCCGGAAGTCGCTGGTTCGCTACTTGGCGAACCCGGTGAACCGGCGAAATCTTGACGCCGCTGCAACCAGATTTCGCCGCTGCAACCAGAAATCTCTTTCTTCTTCTTTTTCTTCTCTGCTCATTCTGTTTCTTTCTCATTCTGTCTTTTTTTCTTTCTTCTTCTCCTTTCCGGCGAATCTAGCAGCGGCTGCTACAGGCCTACAGTGCTACTTCTGTTTCTTTCTGTTTCTTTCTCTCTTTCTTTCTTTCTTCTTCTTCTTCTCCTATCCGGCGAAAGTAGCAGCAGCCGCTGCTGCTTGTTTTCTACTTCAACGATCCGGCAGCAACAAAGTTAAAAGGGTTTGACGCAGTAAAGTAAAAGGAAAAAAAAAAAAAAATCGAAATTTCGCCGGAAAATCAACAAATCTTGCCGGAAAATCATAGTTTCGCCAGCAAAATCCTGAAATTTCAATTTCGATCCCATTTTTATTTCGCCCACCGGCGAACTGGGCAAATTTCGGCGATATTTCGGCGAAATATAGTTCTATGGGAGAGAGTATTAGAGTTAGTTGAGGGGAAATAAATAGAGGGGAAATAGAGAGGGCATTGAAAAAATTATGTGTGAGTTTTGGGCAGCCGTAGGCTGAGGGGCACCGTGAGGTGTGGGGGTGACTGACACCATTAAAACCAGCTTATCCTTGTTATTTCTTGTATTTTCGTATTGATTTTCAGAGGGATTGGTAGGTACTTATCAACGGTCCTTCTTGCATTATACATATGGTTTATATGTTCTTCTGATGGATTTTATTGTTTGGTCATGAATTTGTGGATTACAGCCAGATGTTGCATTTCCTCTGCAGCCTCATGAGTTATTCAACTGTCCCACTCGCAAAGCATTATACATATGGTTTATATGTTCTTCTGATGGATTTTATTGTTTGATCATGAATTTGTGGATTACAGCCAGATGTTGCATTTCCTCTGCAGCCTCATGAGTTACTCAACTGTCCCACTCGCAAAGCATCTCTGTCCTTGATGCACAGTCTTCTTCATGATGAAATTGACTCCTTCTGCAAACAGGTAGGCAGTATGGGACCTCATAGTTATTATGGCCTGTAATCAGGGTTTCCATGATTTTGTCTTCGTTATGAATCCGAGTTTTATTTTGTGGGTCATTGATTCATCCTGCTGTGGAATTTAAGGTTGCTGCTCAGAACTTGACTAGGAAACCCTACATTAATTGGGCTGTCAAGAGAGTTGCACGGTCTCTCCAGGTCCTATGGCCCCGGTCCAGGACTAACGTCTTTGGTTCATTCACAACTGGGTTATCCCTCCCAACCAGCGATGTGGATCTTGTGGTCTGTCTCCCTCCTGTGAGGAATTTGGTTAGTATGATTGTTCTGAACTTGCTCTGGAGTATGTGCACCACTACTATTGGCTGAGCACTTGAAAATTTATTGCTGGGTTGGGTTCATTTCCCAGGAACCCATAAAAGAAGCTGGGATTCTTGAGGGCCGTAATGGAATTAAAGAAACTTGCCTGCAGGTATGCTTGAAGTGGCAGACATTGCTTTTCTTCCTGTCTGTTCCTGTTGTTCATGACATGATCAACAATGGAAGTTTCATGATATGTATTGATAACTTCACTTTTATCATTTGCAGTTTTGCACTATATACTTTTCATTTATAACTCTTCGAATATAGACATGTTCTATGTCATTGCTTTTAAATTCTCTGGAAGCTCAATGAGGGCTTGTATCTTTTCTGTGCATCTGTGCAAAGGAAAACTTCATAGGGATACTGCATCTCAAATTCTAGTGAATTACCAATAGGAGCATGGATTAATTGTCCTATAATGCAAGATGCATATTCACAGAGGGATGATATTTTAGTTTGCCTGTTCCTTGTAACTGTGAATGGTGCTAGTTAGCTTGTGGGAGAAGTGAGGATTTAGTCTGTTTACTATGCAACTTTTTTAGGTGGCTGTTTTAATGCCTTAGTTTCCAACGTTTTCAATCACTAGTTTATGTTGTTGACCAGGGAAAAAATGGTATAAAAATATATTGTTTGAAGATTTTATGGCTGATCCCCTTCTCCGACTCTTTTTGCTTTTTTCTTTTTTACTGTTCCCTTGTCCTTCATATCTGATCATCGCTAAAAGGATTACTCTAAACTGGCTTACAAGTGGGAATTGTTAGAGGATATGGAGATATTAAAATATACTATTTTGTTTCGTTCCTTTTCTTGGGTCGTTTTCACTTTTCATCTGTTGACCTTTTCCTCTGAAATCTAATGTACTGAGAAAGAAAACAAGAGTAGCAGTCCCCATAAAAGGGATCACTTTATAAACAATTTGAGACTGGAACCAATGACAAACTTGATTGATAGTGCTGATTCGTTCCTTAAGTCACCTTATCATGATACAGCTAGGAATGTTCAAATGGGTCAATTTGGCCTAAGATTACTTTGTTTTGGTCCATGGGTCACCTATAAGCCCATGACGTGGAGTAATGCAAGTACCCGGGATTAGATTTGGAGACCTTTTTTAGTCTATTTCCTTTATTGTTTCACTTTCCTAGTTAGTTTTGGTTACCTAACAGGTTAAGGAATGGGTTAGGCCTTTTCCTTTTTGCGTTTACTTGGGGCTTATGACCAATTTCGAAGTTGAGTTTATGCATTAGTGTGAGGCCTTGAATGGGCTAAGGAGATGGGTGTTAAGAAACTGTGGGTTGAGTGTGATTCTGTGGTAGTGGTGGTTTTGACTTACAAAAATTTCTCTTGGTTTATACTGAAAAGATGGTTGGGGTTACAATCATATTTTGAGGATCCTCAGTGGAAGGTAACACACTGTTATAAACAATGCAGCAGCAGACTATTTGGCAACCTCTGCGGCTTGAGAATGGGTATCAAGTTGTAATATAACATGGCCTAGTATGATTCAGTTGGAGCTACAAAGAGATGCAGTGGGTCTCCCAAGGTTTAGGTTTTAAAAGTTGTTTGTGTGCAGCTGACTGCTTCATTTCTTGATTTTTCATGTTGCTGTTGAGGGTTCTTTCCTCATTTTGCATTGCCTCGATGTTTTCCCGTCTATTTTAATAAAATGACCCTTTAGTGAAAAACAAGAACTAATTAGGGGTTTCAGAAGATTTATGTGTATGTAATACATCCCCCAACCCCCCACCCCCAAAAAAAAAAAAAAAAAAATCAATAAGAGATGATTTGATTAAATAATGACTTTCATATCAGAGTTTTGGTACTACTTTTGAGCAATGCATACGGAATTGCCACCCCATTTCTGACTTCTTCTATTCTCTTTTCTATTCTTACTCCAAAGAATATCTTCTGTCATTCAAGCTTCTATTCAAGGATACCTTCTAGAACAATAAGTTGAATTTTCCCCAACCCCAATTCTTTTTCTTCTAATCTTCTAGTTTTCCAAACGCATCTTCCCCATTTCTAAATTTCCGTTCCCCCAATAAACCATAGTTTCTAGCCCAAATTCAACCCAATTTGACCCTCAAAACCTTCCCAAATTCAAACCATATACACTTTATACCTATGCCCTTGATATAAGTTACAGCCTCATCCTCCATCCTAAAGCTCTAAATCAGAACCCTTGCTAGCTGGTTCTGTTCAAGGTATTTCAAGACTGGTCCCTAATTGATCCAAGGGGCATGACTCTTGAGACATTGAAAAAGAATATATATAAAGAAAGATACTCATCTGTTGTATAGCCTTTTATGCGACTTGAAAGTGTGTCGTATGGCCAACCTTTCATGTCTTGGTGTGCTCATTTCAGTTTCTTCAAGAACTGTGTTATGCAATGACTGAAATACCCTGTCTCCTTCAGCTCATTTTCCTAAGTTGGCGTGCCTTTGTGCACACATGCTATCTTTCATGTCTTGTCATGGTAGTAGCACTGATAATGTTGCACACTTTGGAAATGCTACATGATTGCTACTGTTGTCATTGTGCAGTCATTTTTTAATTCATCTTTATGGCTATGCAACTATTGAAACATTTAGTTTTTCCTTTTGTCCTTATTATTCAAAACTTTGCACAGAGAATATTGTTGCCCTTATATTTTGTATCTTAGTAGGCATTTTGTACTGAGGATGGAGTAATTGCTATTTACATCAATCCAGTTTGGTATTCCAGCATGCAGCTAGGTACCTTGTCAATCAGGAGTGGGTCAAGAATGATTCTCTTAAGACTGTAGAAAATACAGCTGTAATGTTTCTTCCTCTTTGACTATTAGTTGGCTTTCCCTTGTCTTTATCCTTAATGCCCTTCATTTCTGATGCATTTTTTTCATTTGAACGAACGTCTATTCTCAGATACCCATAATCATGCTTGTGGCTGAAGTTCCTCATGATGTTGTTGCTTCTACTGCAAGTAGCTCCAAAGTGCAAGCACCAAAAGTTGAATCAGCCCAAGTGCCTACTGAACAGGGAAGTATCATTGAACCTGATATGGTTAGTGTAGACCAATCCTTGAGACCAAAGTGTTTGGAGATGAAAAATGATGATGTTGCAGATGTGAAATCAGTTCGTCTTGATATAAGCTTCAAGTCACCTTCTCATACAGGACTTCAAACTACAGAATTGGTGAGAGTTTAGTATCTTCTTCTTCTTCTTTTTTTTTCCGCCCTTCCGGTAGAAGTAAAGTTCATGTATCAAGTAATACTAAATGGAGATTCTCTAGCATGGAAGTTTACCTTTCAATATCCTTGCAAGAGACCGACAATTGTATCTAACATATAACTTCATCGATGCTTTTTATTTTTCTTGATCACTTGACTGGATTTCATAGTTGTTCCATCATATGGTCAAGTACTGGATGATTTGCCTTCAAGTATGGTTGGTCCTTGCATAATTTCAGTACTCTTTCACTGTTATCAAGGGTTTCAATTGTTTAAGTTTGTTGCTCTTTTGTCTAGAGATGTGTTGGAAAAGCTGGATTAGAATTTGATTCACTTCTATTCTTGACTAACCTTATATTGATTATATTTATTTGTCCATGATCTTTGTATTTTGTAACGTGTCAGGGAAGAATTCGTTATATGCTTTATTGATTCTTTCCTTAGTTCACGAATTTGCATCGGCAGGTTAGAATGCTTACTGAACAATTTCCAGCAGCTACACCTCTCGCTTTGGTACTGAAGCAGTTCTTGGCAGATCGTAGCCTAGATCATTCCTACTCAGGTGGTTTAAGTTCATACTGTTTGGTAAGTCGTGCTGCATTTACTTCATGTTTTGGATTATATTCAAGAATATATTTTCCATGCAATTTGATATAGCTTCACCATATTAAATGTTACTCATCGCAGTTTTAAGTTATATTCTTGATAGCTGTAATCAGATTTTTGATGTACTGTTTACCATGAGAAATATTTTCTGTGATTTGAAATTATATGACATGACCCAAAATCTGCTTTCCCGTTGGCTCTACTGTTCTTTTTCTTGACAAAAGTTTAAGTGGATGTTGCTTCACCTATCAATCCTACTTTTTCTCCATCCTGGTGTAGGTTTTGCTGATTATAAGGTTTCTTCAGCATGAGCACCATCTAGGTCGGCCAATTAACCAAGTAAGCATTTAAAATATTACAAGAGTTATATTTGGTTGAATTTCAAGTGTTCCATATCTATGCTGGTGTAGTATGCCGTTGATATTTAAATACTCCTCGACAAGTTGGTTCTTTTTTTTTTTTTGGGTGTGGGGGAGGTGGGTGTGTTCTAATTTATTTTCTTGGATGAATGAAAAACTTTCATTAACCAACGCCTCAAAGGCAGATGAAAATAATGTACAAGACCAATAGCCCCCGGGGGGGGGGGGTTGGTGTTTACAACCTTCTAGTTGGCAAAAGGAGGAGCCAAGACCCCAGGAAATGAGATTGGAAGTCCTTGTTGCTTTGAGCTTTACATGGATATGTTCTCCCATACTATAGCTCAGGCTGAATCTCATGTTGCGGGAGAACTCTATCAACAACAATAGCTATATGCCTATATCAACATATGCACTTCTTGTTGTTTAGATACCCTTGGGCCTAAATTCTCTCTCCCTACAGATTTTTGCTTCCGTTGTCTGGAAATTGGTTATTCTTTTCTTTGTATGGGGCCTTATAGCCCTCTTTCTTTTTGGTAATGCATTCTTTTATTCAACTAAAAAGAAGAGAAAAAATGACATCATCATAGCCTTATCCCCAACAAAATGAGGTCAGCCACATGGATCCTTGCTCCCAATCAGCTTTTTTCAAAGTCATACATGACACAAGGCCTAAGCTAAGCATTTCTTTCTTCACTGTTTCTCCTATGGTTATTTTAAGCGGCTAAGCCTACCCTGTTTTTCTGGAAGAGTACTCCTGGCTGTTTTTTAACTCCTTCAATTGAACCACTCCTTTGTATTGGTGCATTATGAGGCCTCTGTTGAACATGGGCATGCCTCTTCAAACAAATTTTGCAAATCATTCTATGATGGACAGAGCTGAGGACCTGAGAGGTTCGCCCAGAAGCCCTTGGGAAATAAGTAATCAATGTTAGTAGGGGTGATGTAGGTAAGATTGTCAAATTGGGTCAGTTTTGCTTCAAAAGTCTTAATTTTGGCCCATGGTTGGGTTCTAGACCTTGGGCTTTTTAGTTTTGGGTTTATTGATGTGATGGGCTCATGGGCCTAATATATGAGCCCATGAAGTGGGGGTAATATTAGTGCATGTGATTAGTAGTTAGACTGGTTGTCCGAGTTAGTTTAGTATAGATATTAACTTCAAGTTTTCAGGTTAATTTACCTGATTCAGTCTTTTAGATTGATTTGGTCCTTTTATGAGTCAACAAAGAATTTTGGAAGGTTATCATATATGTTGTACACCACTCATCAATTAATTGGAGACAGATTTTGAATAAAGAAATGTCCTTTGTCTATGAGTTATTGCGCTGCTGAACAATGGATATAGGACTCAGCCCAGACCTGATTTCGTCTTTTTCTCTTTTCTTCCTCCCAAGAACATCTTCAACCATCAAGATTCATATAGCCCTAGATTGAACAGGACTAACAAGGGCCAGTCTTCCAAGATCTTAAACATTCCCTTATAATTAAGCTTTTTCTTGATTTAGTTAAGCACTGTAATTTGAACGATTGCATCATGATGCTTGCATTTTAGTAAAGCAGACTGGGCATATTTACCCTATTTCAAATAATTGCTATGATATCCCTTTTTTTGTTATTCATTCTGATGTATGGGGTCCATATCGTACTAGTTCTATTTCTGGTCATTGGTGGTTTGTTACCTTTATTGATTGTTGCACTAGAACCAGGTGGGTCTACTTCAAAAGAGTGAGGTGTTTTCATGTTTTAAAATTTTTCACAAAATGGTTGTTAGATAGTTTGGGACAACAGTGAAAATCCTACGTTTTGATAATGAAATTGAGTATTCGGGTGGGGAATTTCCCTCTTACTTTGCTTACCATGGGATTATCTACTAGACTAGTGTCGACACCCCACCTCAAAATGGGGTTGCTGAACACAAAAATAGACATTATCTTAAGGTTGCATGTCCCCTTATGTTTACTATAAATGTGCATCCTCGGTTTTAGGGGGATGCTATACTTATTGCAGCCCATCTCATCAACCGAATGCCATCTCAAGTGTTGCAACATCGCGATCCCTTTGAGGCTCTTTTAGGGACAACAATTGTTGAGAGAGTCGATTGTGGGAGAATGGCTTGAATTGATCAATGTGATCCCAAGCCCTTTATTTATGATGAAGTGTAAAGAGCATTATTAAATAAATACCTTTACTTGGGCAATAAGAAATAACAAATTATATAAACCATGTTCTTGATAGAATTGAACTCCTTAAAGAATTGCACCAGCCAACACTCCCCCTCAAGTTGAGGCGTAGATGTTAGTCATGCCCAACTTGCCTACAATAGGAAGGATCTCCTTCCTTCAAATCCTTAGTGAAAATATCAGCCACGTAGTCTTCAGACCTCTCAAAAGGCATGCAGATCAGTCCTTGTTCCAGTTTTCCTTTGACAAAAAATTTGTCAATTTCAACATGCTTAGTTTGATCATGATGTATAAGATTATTGACAATACTAATGGCAATCTTGTTGTCACAATACATCATCATAGGGTTTGGAACTTGAACTCCTATATCTTCTAGTAGACCTTTCAACCATAATAGCTCACAGACTCCACAAATCATAGCTTTATATTCAGCTTCTGTACTGGATAAAGTTACCACATTCTGTTCTTACTCCTCCAAGTAACTAGATTACCTCCAGCAAAGGTACAATAACATAAAATTAACTTCCTACGCATTAGTGTATGCTTCTACCTTTAGATTATTAGTAGGTGACAAAAGTATTTCTTTTCCAGGAGTTCCCTTCAAATATTACATATTCTGGTAACAACCTTCATATGAGCTGAATATGGATTATGCATGAATTCGCTCACTATCCCCATCGTATAAACAATGTTTGGTCTGGTGTGGGACAAGTAGATAAGCTTCCCTACCAGCCTTTGATATCTTCCTTTTTCCATTGGTTCTCCTTCTTTCTCCTTATGTTTAGCTCCAACCTTATTAGGGGTATCAATTGCTTTACAACCCAACATTCTCACTTTAGATAATAAATCTAGAAAATGCTTCCTCTAGGATAGGTATATTACCTTCTTTGATTAAGCCACCTCAATTCGTAGGAAGTATTGTAACTTCCCTAGATCTTTAATCTCTAACTCTTTGCCAAGAAAGTCCTTCAACTTTTGTATTTCCTCACCATCATTCCCTCTGATGAGAATATCGTCCACATAAAAAATGAGAAGTGTGATATTGGTACTTGACTTCTTGATAAACAGTGTATGACTAGCATTGCTTTGCTTGTACTCAACGAAGGTCATTGCTCTTTGGAGGCTTCCAAACCAACATCTAAGAGACTGCTTTAACCCATAAATTGACCTCTTTAACTGACAAAATTTCCCTACAGTATGGTTATTAGAGAAACCATGTGGGATCTCCATATAAACTTCTTCCTTTAACCCCCTATGCAAGAAGACATTCTTTACATCTAATTGGTGCAAGTTCTAGTCGTTGTTCACAGTTATAGACAACAAAACTCTGGCAGTGTTAAGTTTTGCAACAGGGGAAAAAGTCTCCCGATAATCAATCCTATAGGTTTGGGTAAACTCCTTTGTAATTAGTCTAGCCTTCAACTTGTTGACCGATCCATCCATATTTTGTTCAACCACAAATACCCACTTACAACTCATGGGTTTTTCCTTGGAGGAAGCGTAACTAGCTCCCGAGTATCATTTTTCTTCATTACCCACATTTCCTCTACCATAGTTGTCTTTCATCTCTTATCAACATAGGCTTCCTGTTAACTCTTAGGAACATAAAAAGATGATAAGGAGGATATAAAAATAAGGTAAGAGGGGGGGGGGGCAATAGAATCTTATTCTGGAGTGAGGGACTGAAGTGGTAACATATCGACTTTCTCCACCTTCTTTGGCTGATTGTAGTTCTTCTTCTAATAAATTGGCACCTCCTTATTTTGGTCAATATTATTTTGAAAAAGACCTCAATAGTGTGTCTCATAGGAGTGGTCTCCCCCTAACCAGGTTTTTCACAAGGTTTAGAAAAAGGAGGGGGAGAATTAATCCTCGTATACTGGCCATAGTCTCCCTCTGGTCAAGAAACTCTTTCTGAACTCTTAGGTCGTGTTGTGGTGGTGTGGGAATCTATGTACGTGGTAGGAAGGTCTAGAGTTGGAAAGAACACCTCTCCTCCAGGACTCTCCCCCTGGAGAGGTGTATAGTAAGGGTACGGCTTAAAAATTACATCCATGGACAATAGTTTTCTTAAAAAGTGGATGATAATGGGTGTCTTTTGCCTCAACAATCTGAGTTGGCGTCTTTGTGGCGTGTTTTGTCTTCGCGTTTGTGGCGTGCCCATTTGTGGCCCTGGTGGCGTGTGGTTTGTAAGCCCTTGGGGCGTGTTTTTTGTCCGCCCTTGTGGTGTGTTCCGTCTTTGCCTATGAGACATGTGGTTTGTAAGCCCTTGGGGCATATGGTTTGTTAGCCCTTGTGGCGTGCTTGGTTTCCGCCTTTGAGGCGTGGTTATGTCTGCGTTGATGACCGCCTATATGGTGTGTATCCGTAGGAAGTGGTGGTAATTATGTTTATTATACCCATTAGGTTTTTCTGGCTCTGTGGTTGTCACAACCAGTATTCTAAGGGTTTATTGGGTTCGGCCCATCCCTTAGTCTTTGTTTTTTTTCTTTTTGTTGGATGTTTGTGTCTGTGTTATCTTTCCATTATGAATGAAATGTTTGAACTTTTGACCCAAAAAAAAAGTAGCATAATACTCAGGAAATATACATCGTAGGCTGCGAAGAGCCAACTTACTCTGGTGGATTGTGATTTTGGCATATTACACACATCTAAAAACCTTTAGAGGAATAACAAATGAAGAGTCTCTCTAGAGAATCTCATTAGGACATTTAAAACCAAGTATCCTACTTGGCATACTATTCATAAAGTTAGATGTAGTGAGTATAGAATCTATAGATCACTCCAATAGTGGTCAGGGACATTCATAACAATTATAATAGAACAAACTATCAATATGCTTTGTGCCATTGTCATTGCGAAGGATTTTCATAATGGCATTGAATTGAGTTTTACACATTATGAAAATCACGATAACATCAAAAAATTTTGATTTTTTGGTTTTAAAAGATAAATCCAAGTAGAACGAGAGTAACAATCAATAAAAGTAACGAAGTGTCTATGGTTAATAATAGATACATGTCTATGAATTAACACAAAAGATATAGATTTTTTATTATGAGGAAAAGGTAAATATGTAGAACGAATCTGTTTTGCAAAAATGCAGGCTTCACAAAAAAAATGTCCTTATTATAAGAAGAAACTAAATTAGGAAATACTTTTTTAGTAGTTCTTAGAGGGGGTGACCTTGCCTACGATGTCATTGATGAAGGTCTAGCATTGCAGATTGGACCAGATGAAAAGATGCAGCCAGAGTAGAATTAGATCTTCTAATTGGCTCCAACAGATAAAGTCCAGTGTCTAGTTTACCACGTTCAATCTCCTTCCCTGTAACCAGATCATGGAAGACACAGTAGGATGGAAAAAATGTCACTTTACAATTCAAGTCATATGTGAGACTACTAATAGCAAGTTAGTAGAGAAGGAAGGAACATGCTAAACTTTAGAAAAAGAAAATAATGAAGAATGCTGAATGGTCCCTTTTTCGGCAATGGAAGAATAAGAGGCATCAACAATTCGAACTTTATCTTTCTTGAAAGTATGAGGCAACTTGGTGAAGGAGCAAAAAGTAGGCAGTGATTGCAAGGACCAGCGTTGAAGCCGAATTTAGAGCAATAGCACATGGAATTTTGAAGGGTTATTGTTAAAGGGGCTGCTTTTAGAACTTGGATCAGATTCAGAGACACCTATTTTATTGTATTCAAATAGTAAATCAAAAATAGCATAACTCACAATCCAATACAGCATGACAAGACTAAGCATGTGGAGATCGCAAGGCACTTTGTCAAGGAGAAGATTTAGTCTGGACTGATTCTTATCACCTTTGTCACCTCTTACAATCAAAGGGCTGATGTTCTTATTAAAAATATGAGTACCAAAATCTTCAGTAGTATCATTGGCAAGTTGGGCATGATAAATATCTATACACCAACTTAAGGAGGAGTGTTGTAAGGCAGCAGTATTAGTAGTTTTATTAATAAGGGTAGAATTGTTTGTTAAGATATTTCATTGTAATCGTCCCACATCAGGAATTTTTGTTCCTTTTTTTGGACAATAATGTGAGAAAAAAGAGGATGAGCCTGTCATATATGATTTGTGGCTCCTGTATCAATGATCTGAGGAGCAGAAACCAAAAAAACATGGAACCTGTAAAAGTTTTACTTAAAGTAGCAAGGTAGAAGTTGGTATGGGTAGTGGAGGAAGTAGTAGTAGAGGTTGCACCAGCAGCAGAAGATTGCAGAATACGTCATAGAGTAGCAAATTCCTCCTGTAAAAAACCAATGTTTGTAGAGGGTGTTGTGGGAACAGTCTTAGAAACATTAGCCTTCGGTTTTTCCCTTTTTTGTGCCCTTTTCTGCTCAAAATCAACAGGCTTGCCATGGAGCTTTCACCAGTTGGCCTTGGTATGATATGGTTCGTAAAAGTGCTTACATTTGACAATCTCCCTGATTGAACCAGATTTGATGTTGATAGACTGTAGGGCTGATTTCTCCACAATAGGAGCATGAAGTATGGTTAATCAACAGCTTTCCTTGCATTAAACAAGGGCATACAATTGTTCTAGTGTAGGAAAAGGAGAATGACTCAATCCTTGTGCCTTGATCTAATTATACTCCACATTCAAACCAGCCAGATCTATAGATACTTAAAAGGTACTCTAGGAAAAAGAATTAAAGATTAAGGCATACATAGATGCATATTGGGCTGGGTGTCCTGATGAAAGAAGGTCTATTTCTGGTTAGTGTTGCAAGCTAGTAATATAAATAAAGGCTTGCTATATCACTTAGACATAAGTAGTATTTCTCAAATCATTTAACATAAGCCACAAGGTTTGGTTACAATCTGTGGCCTGCATTGACACTAAAGAGTATAGCCACTGTGAATGGCAGCTTGATGCCCTATTAGAAACTACGAATATCCTTTGAACCCTAGGTCAAAACACTGACAAATGATATCAAAGAGAGTAAGAATCATAGTGTGAGTCCTTAGAAATCTGAGTTACAACTTACAACTAATGACTAGACTAATTTTTCAGAACCACTCCAATATAGCTACTATAGATAACAGCTCTTGCCACCCCATCTGCCCTCCCCCCCCCCCCCCCCCCCAAAAAAAAAAAAAAAAAAAAAAAAAAAGAGAGGAGCTGCCATCTCTAATTGGACTTAAAACTATTATTGAAGGTCTCTTAGAACATTTAAAAATTACAGACACAGAGACGGCTGGATTGCAAGTAGCTACCATTGGTATAAATAGAAATCCAAGCATTGTGTTAAAAACTTTAGGCAAATGTCTGCCAGGGTTAGGAAGATAGTTGATAGAACGCCAGAATGAAGCCTTCAACTGACAGATGAAGAGATATTGTGGCCTGAAGTTTCGGCCAGGAGACCTCCAAAGATCTATCTTCTAAAACTAGCTCTTTTCTGATACTTAGTGGAACAGTCTTCGGTGAAAACAATAAAGGATACTATGAATATGGAAGAATCAAAATGGCAAAGTCCGATTATTATGTCGATTACCTTACTGCTCGGTGTATAGCAATCATGCATAGGAGATGCTGAGGCAAAGAAGATGAAGAAGAGATGAACGCTTCAAGAAGCTGATTTCATGGATTGGGTTGCCGGAGATGGAGAATAGGAAGAGGGATCCCTTTTGCAAGGACAGGGGTGAGGGTTCCAACAGAGATAGAGAAGATGAAGAGGAACTTGGTCACCATAGACAAAGTAGATGAAGAACCCGAAGGATCTCTAGTCACTAAGGTTGATGAAGCACCAAATGGAAGAGTTATATTGCAAGGGTGGTTCCTATTTTTAGAATGCCAAATTCCATGAATGCCCTATTCTAAAAGTGTTTCACTTAAACCCAGTGGGTCCATAAGTTTGATGTGTCAGCCTAAGGATAGAGAAAGGAGAAGGAATTGGAGAAGAAGAAAAGAAGATGGGAAGATAGAATTAGCTTGGGGAGAAGCTCCCTGCGATTCTGGACAGGATCCTAGAATTACTGTCCCCTGTCCAGAATCGCAAGCCCTTTATGGATATAAAAATATTACATAGATCTGGACAGAATATCTATCCACTTTCCAAAATAGAAGACTGAAGAATAGTAACTTCTACAGCTGATTTCAAATCAGATCTTAATCTAAGTTTCTTGAACTAATTCTGTAGGAAGTCCAGAAATACATCA
Organism: Hakea prostrata; assembly: GCF_041222555.1. Classification (NCBI taxonomy): domain Eukaryota; kingdom Viridiplantae; phylum Streptophyta; class Magnoliopsida; order Proteales; family Proteaceae; genus Hakea; species Hakea prostrata. The sequence goes on along the minus strand of NC_142600.1, from coordinate 67,271,497 downwards.
ATGCCAAATCTAACCTGCAAAATCTAGCTAGACACACAAGTTACTAAAAATAAAAGGGTAAAAAATAAAAACCCAATATCTTTGACAATATTATGAAAATCACCAGAAACAAAACAGTTTTATCATACAGTTTTTGACAGTTTTTTCTGTTTATTGAAGCAAGATGCTCCAGAACCTGTTTGTTGGTGGATTATTAAGTGGGTAAAACATCCTCATCACTGTCTTGCTTCTTATGTATCGATGAGCATATTCTTGATGGGACTGTTATCTTATTTAGCGACGGCAGTTCTGTTTACATATTTACTGTCCACTTGTGATTTGTAAACCTAGTTCTCATTTTTCACACTACTAGGTTTTTTGGTGTACTCTTTATGTAAGCTTTGGCAGAATCTGCATGAGAAGTATCAACACTAGTAAGTAAGATTAATGGTCACCTATTATGTTGATGATATATGCAATGTATTGACTAATATATAATATATAAATATAGAATATAGAATGTTGAATGTGTGTGTGTGTGTGTGTGTATGTATGTGTATATATAATATTTGCAATGTAGATGTTCATCATTGTTCCTTTTCTGTTGTCAACTGCCTCATTTGCTTTGCTCTTTTACTGAATTCCTCCAGCAACTTATTTGTGTCGCTTTTGTTTTATGTTCCTCAGAACCTTGGAAGTCTTTTAATGGATTTTCTATACTTCTTTGGGTAAGTCTAATAGTTTCTTATTTGAGTTTTTTTTAATATGCTTTTACCTAATTAGGTTTTATTTGATGAAAAATCTAGTTAAGATCCTTTTGACAGATCATTCTTTTACTTTAATGTCACCATCAATATGGTGGACCAGTAGGCATCTTTATTATGAAGGGATGGGACCACCTGGAGAGGGAACCATAAACCTCTCAAACATTGATGTCCTTTGCATTTTGCTCTGTATAGCCCGTATTTTAAGATACTGAATTGGATGATGGGTTTCATGTAGAACCATGTTGTGTGGTTGCATAGGTGGTATGTGTGGTAGCAAAGTGAAGTGTTGACTGTTGATTGCCAAACAGTGATAATTAGATCTCATGCTGGTGTGATATATTGTTTTATATTGCTGCCTATTATTTTCATGACAGCTCCGACTATTATTATTTCTGACCAGACGCATAATTTGCTTCAGGAATGTGTTTGATCCACGGCAAATGCGTATTTCTATCCAAGGAAATGGAATTTATGTTAATAGGGAAAGAGGACATAGGTAATAATATGTTGCTTTATTTGCTTGATCTTGCTTTCCATTGAACTTATATGTTTGTATTCTTCATTTTTACAAATTTTAAGGGATTTACAACTGAGTTTTGCAGCATTGATCCAATTCACATTGATGATCCCCTTTTCCCTACAAATAATGTTGGGAGGAATTGCTTTCGCATACATCAATGTATCAAGGTCAGGCTTTGTTTTGTTTTCATTAAAATTCTGTTAATGTAAAAGCTTGATGGAAAGCTCTGTAAATAGGATATGATCTATCAGAATTAGTCAATCAGTAATTATCAAATTTTCATGGATAATGAATTTTATATAATTAAATTTTGACTTAAAAATTGGACCAATAAAAAGGAGAAAGAAAAGCGTACAACTGGAATGTCTTACATGATTTGAGGCAGTGGTTCTTTAATTTTTTTTCTTTCTATTTCTCAATAGTTGTTTAACTGCATGGTGCAGGCATTTGCAGATGCTTATTCTACCCTGAAGAATGAACTTGCATCTCTCTCAAGTAATGGTGATCTAATTGCTAGGCCATCATATAGTTTGCTTCCAAAAATTGTCCCAAGTATTCGTCATGAGTAGGAAGCTTTAATCAGGTCAAAGAAATCTAATCTGGTGGGTACTCTTAGTCACCATAATATGTACTGCAGCTAAAGCAAAGTCGACACAGTGTTTAACGAATGGTGGGAACATATTAAGTAAGTTGATCTCTTTTTAAACTGTGTAGTTTCTTGTGACTTTCAGACACCATCCCGCATCAATATATTTTAACAAAAGGAAGATCCTCATATTTTTGTTTCAGGGATGTTTGTGCTTTCTGTGTTGGCTTGTCAGTTTCTTCTTTTGGGGGTTGGACAAGGTTACATTTGATAGGTTTCTGTTGTAATACAGATTTAGTAGGTTTACTTTCCATATTTGGGGTTTCCTTGTTTAGGGTAGATTTGCTAGGATTTTATTTATTTTTGTAAGATTCCCACCCTAGGAAGATTTAGTTTGTTTTGTTTTGGTAAGTTTTGAATATAAATAGAGCTCTTGTTGTGTCCTTCAAACACAAGTCAGGATTCCTCCAACTCTTCCAACATGGTGTCAGAGCTAACTCTGATCCATCATTGAGCATCATCCTCTTTCTTATCCTCCCTCTCCTTTACAAAGAAGGGGGGGGGGGAATTTGCAGAGCCCCTAAAATAAAATAAAATCGCAACTTCTGTTCCTTATTCTTCTTGCTGCAACCTAATTTGCAGAACACAGCGGAACCAGTTCATCGCAATCCGCAATTTCCAACTCCTTCGAAATCTGCAATTACTTCTGCACCTGCAACCATCACCAGGAGCTCCGCCACCACCTGCAACCTAATTTGAATATAATTCTTCAACTCATAGAATAATCGGATCTGGTCTGGACATGTAGATGGAGATTGTAGATTATCCACCAAACCTGCCAAATTGCCAACTCTAGTTCTAGTAAGCAATGCACTAAATCTTGTTTTGTCTCGCTGTCTTGACCTTGTGAAGACGGTCAAGATACCAAGATCTTGGTGAGATCTCGGTGAAACATGGTACGGCTTAGACAGCTTATTTCAGTGGTTTCTTTTAAGTGTTTTTTGGGTCTGATTTTTGGTGTGTGACCTATTTTAGGCCTATGAACACTATGGAAATGTAATTTTTTTACTAGAACTTGACACAAAGTGGTGTGCCTGATTTGCACATGCCTAGCTGTATGTGGACTAAACTGGATTATGTATTTTCACAAATCTAAACATGTATATACAAGAAAACATTGAAACTTCCATTAAAATGCAAGAACAATTACTGAGAAGTAGGCAAATCTCAATTGTAGTTTAAAAATAAAAAATTACAACTCATATTATAAAACCCCTTGAAATGTTCAAAGTTTCACCAAATTTCCCAAAATTTCAGCGAGATACTGAAATTTCAGCTACATCATGACGTTTGTTTTGCCCCTATTTCATCTTCCTACTTAAGATTGCCAAGATCTTGCGAGATTTTGTACAATGCTTCTAAGAAAGTGATGATAAACTGCAAAGGATTATGTCATATTGTATGTACTTAGTTTTGATTTCTGATGTGCAGACAAACTTGGCAAGTCTCCTCCAACAGTTCTGGCCCGTGGCTTCACTACTGCCACTTCCTTCACATAATATGAAAGAGCAGAGCTGTAAGCACATAACCGTACTCATTATAAAGCCAGGTGCATTTACTTTTGTCTATCAGTTCTACTATTTTGGATAGTTTTTATATTGTCAAAAGAATGAGACATTTCACGGCATTGGATGAAGTTACAATAATACAGTAAAGAATGTCCAAAAGGGTCAACTGGGCTTTGAAATACTAATTTTGGCTCATTGGTGGGTTCTATATTTATTAAGCTGCTTATTTTTAGGTTCATTGATGTAATTTATAAGCCCATAAAGTGGGTGCAATGCCAATAACGGGATTAGTAGTTAATTTCAGAATTTGAGTCAATTTTTGAGTTAGATTAGGATATTTGATAACTAGTTCTTTTTAAGTTTATTTACTTTATTGAGTCTTATAGTGATTAGGAGTTCTTTTATGACTCAAATTAGGAATTTTAGAAGGTCTATATTTGTGTAATGCATCCCCCACAATTAGAAAATTAATTGATGAGTTAAATTTTGAGTTCTCTTTATCGCTTCTGGTGAGTCTCTCTCTTCTCCTTCTTGTTACTTGAATTTCTAACAAAATCAGGTTCTCTCATCAGCAATTTGACCTGCTTCTCTCTTCTAAAACTGTAGGTTGAATCATCCCATCTGCAACTTTTCTTCTGACCTTCTAGATTCTCCCAACCCTTAATTCCCTTTTCCCCCCTTTATTTTCGTATTGTACAAAGAATTCAAATTTCACTCTCAGATCTTATACCAAATTGACCATTAGAATAGTCCCAAACTTTGGATCTTATCGCATATATCATTACCTAAGTTCTCTTTAAGTTTTACCCGGTTGCAGTAACTTTTTATTCCATATCTCAAGAACTTGCCCAGTCCATCTATACACCCCCATTAAATCTCTCTTGAGCCATCCAACCACATTTACCCATATTCTTACGTATTACAATTGACTACCCCAAAACCTTAAAACCCTAAGCTGTTACTTTTTGAGTTTAGATCCTGGAAAGCTGGTCCTTAGTAAAATCTCTTCAATCTAGGTCTACATCATACAACCATGCCTAAAAGTTAAGGCCGAAGGAGTATCAAAGGACAAGGAGACGTATATCTTCAGAATGAGGGATGGATATCGTCACCTCTACCCTGTCTTTCTCTACCTTCTATTGCACCATTTCTGCAGTTATGTAGAAAGCTGTTAAGGGGATAACATGGATGGTTGGGACTTGCCAGCAAATCATTTTGGTTTGCTTTTTCTGTCTGATTACATGGCTGATACAAGCCCCTCTTCTCTAATGGGGTCTAAATATTTACTGTAGATCACTGCACATGGTAAACATCTTTCTATTTAAAGTCTTACCCGCCCCTGGATCTGTTGCTACAGTTTAGCATACCCCATCAGTATCTGTGCATTGATCTGAATGTTCCATCCATCATTTAAGTATATACCCCACAAACACCCCCCACCCCACCCCAGAAAAAAAAAAGGAATGTTTTGGGCAAATTTCATGTGTTGTTTAATGCTGTTCTTGGTTGTTACAGGAATCAGTGGAAGTCAATCGATAAGTGGGCCTGACCCAGTATGATTGTTGTTTTTGCTTAAAGGGATACCTGCCTTCTGGACCAGTGGCAGCAGGTTTCTTGGTCTAAAGATGAGATGGGCAGATGGACAGTGGGCTATGGATGAAGTGACTGATGACTATTTGGTCAGGTATTTCTGACAGATAAACCAGGGACTTCATGGTCTGGATACATGGCGTAACTTCTGGTATATGTGCAGCTAGCTCCCATTGCTGTCCATGGAAGAATTGAGCGTGAGCCTGCTGCAACATACTTTCTTTTGAGGTTGGTAACTGAAGCCCAACTGACCTTGCAAAACTAAATTCTTGGAATTTCCTCATAAAAGCGCCTGGAAATTTCAGTTCCAGCAATCCACATAGTGGTGTACCTTTGGTCATAGTATGCCTTCTCATTGTTGTGTGAATTGTATGTATCATATGACCCCTCGTGGTTGTGGCAAAAAGTAAACCTCATCAGTGATGCTGTACATGTACAAAAAGTCTACTGTACTAGTCAAATTTTCCATCGCATGAGTAAAGATGTATACAGTGGTCATTCTATTGTTTTAATCTCACATTTTACGGAGGACAATTGGTATTGCAGTAGCTGAAGCATGAACAATATGGACGTATACTGCATCCACAGAAAACCTGAAATCCCCAAAGAGACTCCCCTGCCCAGGAATGTGCAGGAGAAAAATAATGTAGATTATAATGTAATTTTAATTGTTATATTCAGTATTGGAAAATTCTGAAGAGTGCTTGAATTTGATTTGATCAGAATTTCTGACTGCCAAACTCTATGATAGATATTTCCTCTCCGAATAAATTCTTGTTCAAGGGCGTTGTGGAAGTTTTATTTTCTAACACACTTCCTAGTCTTTCCTTTTTGCTGTTAGCTACTTCATTTGCTCTGTATTATGAATTTATGGTTGAATATGCCCCAAGGGTCTAGGGAGGCAGCACTGAGATCTGTAGGTAACCACAAACAGGGGTGGTAAATCAGGTTTATGATTCGAGAGGCATGCCATTTCACAATGAGGTTCGTTGAATCTGGGTCATTTATGGATCATAAGATGTTCATTGATCCCTCACTTGTGTAATTTTTAATTGAAGAGAAATGTCCAGGTTTTGAAATATTTCAGGGGAACAGCAGGGGTTCTTAAAAGAAAGGTGGGAGTTGCCTATTGGTGTCAAAACTATCAAAAACATTCAAAGAACATCAGGTTATCACTTGGTAATCCTAAGAAGATGATGAGGAGCTAGGTTTTCTTCTCGCAATCTTAGAGCCTAATAGGAGATACTTGCATGGCATCAAACTAAAATTTATGGGTCACTCAATAACATGGATGCCTGTACTTTGTCAAAATCTGGGAAAATCATTTGTATAATTGGTTTCATTTCCATTTAGATCGGATAATCTTGTTCCAAATTAATCAGGTTGTTGCGTCAAAAACCGACCATGCCGCTTTGAAGCTCTTTAAATCACCTATATACACAAAGATTTGAGTGCGACCCAACTTTGGGATGGTTGGAAAGCCACCTCCAACTATCGAGTTATTTGAAAACACAACACCATTGAAAAGCTCCTTGTAGCTTGGTAGGTGTATGTTTTATATGGTGTGACCTATGTACTGTAGGCCGTCGGATGTCCGATCCAGCATAGATCTCTTTTGCCTTGTGATCGTTGGATCTGGGCCTTTCCTTTTGGGGCTTGTGGAGCCATGCCCCATTCAAATTGGGAAGGTAGTTAAGTAGTCTCCATCCTTCGTTGATTGGGATGTTGTTCCCCACTTATTTTGGGATTTGGTGCCGAGTGTCTCACCATGAGTGGACACAACTCTCAATCTATTACTTTCATTCATAACTTCTATATTTTCTCAAACATGTTTTGGCTCTTGTGCATGTCACAGTGTCAATTTTCCTTACCTATTATGTTCAATCCTTGGGTAGACACCAAGCCCATTGGATACGGTTAGCAAAGTCCACCAAAATGGATATGACACTCGATATGCAGATCAATTAAAGAGTGATTTTCCAAGGATTTTTATCTAGTCCACTTCTGACGCGTAGATGTGTAATATGTGTTCTTACTTCACATCAAAAGGTTGAGATTAGATTTACAAGATTAAAAAATATATATTTTATATTTTATTAATAACAACCTTTTGGGGTGACAAATCAAATATGTGTCCCACATCCATACAAAAATGGATAAATCTATTTCGTTGTCAAAAATGGAATGTATAAAATTTCAATTGCCTGACCTTCTGTTGGAGGCTGACCACTGGGAGCATTCCTGACCTACACATGGCTAGACTAATTACCAAGCCAAGACTAAGGCCGGACAAACAGCAAAGAGAAACATATAAAGTTGGCATCTATCTGAAATTATTTAAAATAATAGAAAACCAAAATCCATAATGAACTTTTGCCAATGGATTATGATGAGAATTTCATTATCTCATTTGTGTAAGTTACAAAGTCTATAAGTAAGATGAGGGTAAAATAGCAAACACACTTTTATAACACCAGTTTCCTCTTTCTCACTTGTTTACTATCATTTTTAACAATTTTTTATTTTGACACCAAACTTATTTTCCATTTTATAATTTATTTTCAATAAAGTTCACCAAACCATTTTTCATTCCTGACCAAAAATGAATTCTTGTACTTATTTATTTTAAATAGGCATAATAGAGAATGAGAATTGATACCAAAAAGAGCCTAAGTGCACTTCATGTATTGCAATCTTTCATTTTCTTGTCAAAAATGGAGTCCATAAAATTCTGATTACCCCAACCTTTTGTTGGATTTGGTTGGAAGCCGACCACTAAGAGAGAGCATTTCTGACTTTGGGCACACCACACTACCACAGGCAAAAATGAAATAGTTCTGTTTTTTTGCTTTTTGCCCAACAACTACCAAAAATGAAATAGTTCTAAGTGGATGTCGGATACTGATCCATTATTTATTTTTTAATCAATTTACATTCAATTCAGAAATATTTCCTACAATTTTTTAGACAACAATTTATTTCTGTTCAGCATGATTTTGTATTGAAAAAAATACCCCTCTAACTTGTTTGCTTGTTAAGTCACTTTGATATTGGTATTTCTCAAGTAAAACTTTTCCTCTATCCCGGGAGCTCAGGTATCATATACACCCCCAAAATAAAGAGCACTGTAATGGGCTTGCCCACTCTCTATCCCGGAGAGCTCTCATTGTGTTGAGTAGGGTGGAGTGACCTTTATCATGTCCATGGGTGCAAGAGTTTTTTACTCCTGGGTTCATAAGTAGTTCTGGGTTTGTTGTTGTGTAATTTTGTTTTAGACAAAAATAAAATAAAATAAAATTTGTGGGGGCATTCCGAGAATCGAACTCGGGACCTCTTGCACCCAAAGCAAGAATCATACCACTAGACCAAATGCCCTGCTATGTCTGTAATGTAACCCATTTATAATCATATTACCTATTTTGATTAATAATTTTGGATGGTAGTTTAAGCGTTTAACACAAGCCCGAACGAAATTGGACTCTACATGGCAAAGGATTAAATACATTAGGGCGAGGGGTGGGGGTTTTAGGTATACATTGTTCACGTAAGATTAGACTGCTCTTGTAATTAAGCTGCACAGACAAGAATATGAAACTCAACATAGAGATTGAAGAGAAAAGATGTCATGTTTTACTTTCTATTCATATCAATTTGAGAGAATTTTGATAATTTGACAAAAAATTCGAATAACAATTTGAACATGAAATCCGTTTCCATGACTAATTCATGTATTAAGGGAAAAATAGTATAAGAGTTATATTCCATTAGATAGAGTAAAACCTAAAAGACCCTTTTTTTCAGCTCTATCTTTCACATATTCTGGTAGGGAAGAGATTAATTTCTAGACATCTCTTGCTGTGGGTTGTGGAAATTTTTATTTTTATTCTGAAAATGACTCTTTTCTTTCTATCTCTTTCTATGATTAAATTTATCATACACATTATAGAGGAGAGAGTCATGTATGGTTCAAAATGGAACCTCTGGCTTCAAGAAAAAGTGACCATAAGTCATTTACTACATCAAACTACTATATTATCAAAATTGAGATCTCTTGAAAATTTTATACATAAACAAGGTAAAATTATAGAGAACTTTGTGAATTGGGATCTAATCCCATGTGTAGAAAGCCCAAAAGAAAGGAAGAAGAAGAAAAAAAGGCTAATACAATGAAGTGTGAAGAGATTGATTTCATGAGTCCTGTTTTTGCTGTATATTTGATAAGTATAACCTAAGGAAATGGCCCTTTCTATACCTTTGCTGAGGAATAGTTAAGTTACCTGTAGCATTCTCTTGCCAAGCGTCTGCTGATTTGATTGTAGAAGATACCAAGTGATCACCTTGTACTATCTTCTGTTTAGCTGCTTGGATGGTGTGTGCCTTAAGGCTGTTTTCCTCTACCTGTGGATGAGATTACAATTAAAGTGCTTGAAGATATTAAACAATAAAGAAAACCTTGAAAATATGCTTCATTTGGAGTTATTAAAGCAGCTAAAGTAACTATAACTCATTTAATAACTAACGGAAAAATAGTTTTTGTATTCTTTGCTTCGAGAAGCAAACAAATCGGTCAAAAACCATTTTTGTAACGTAATTTGAAATTTATGAAATTTTTTGCTTCAGCAACTATTTATTTCATCTGTTTTTCAAAGCAAAACTTTGGGCGTGGGTTGGTTTAAATGAAAAAAATTTTAGGAGTATTTTTGGAAGTAGACACTCTAAACATAACAATGACAATTTTGATAAATTTTATTATGAATTCCAAATTTGTTTTCTGTTTCAAGAAATAAATTTTATCACGCCTATGCTATTGCTTCTATTTCTAGAAGTAAGTTTCATCAAACACCTAACAAAGTGTTTTTGCTTCTAGAAACGCTCAACAAACTATTTCTAGTGTTTCTTGAAACGGAAACACTTAAATCACTTATTAAAATTTTGTAAAAAAGAAAAAAAGCAAAAGGAATGTTGTCTAGAAGGATGGATCTTATACCACCTAGAGACATTGAACTTATGAAATTATCATATGTCTGTTTCAAATAAAATTTCATCCAAATTGATATCTTTGTGTGTCGAGTTATGAAGAACCCACCGAATAGAACAATCAGCAAATAAGAGAAAAGAAGAACACACTAATAACAACTAAGAGAAAAGAAAGACACAATAATATATGGGCAAGAGAGAAAACTCCACTATAAATAAAGAAATATCCAAGAGAGAAGATATTTGGGATGATTAAAGAAGAAGGAAGAGGCATTCTTTTATAGCCTCTTCCTCTCCACATATTCCCACATCCGTCGATGTGGGACTAATATTACAACAATCTCCCACTTGGAGATTAGATTGAGAACCAATCAATCTCCACACTAGTCTCTATCTTGCCACCACCATGCCGCTATGTCTCTATCAAGCCATACAAGGACTGCACCAAATGAACTTGTCAGATTGATTGCTTTGTCAATGCATCTGCTAGGTTCTCTTCGTGTGGATTTCCGATATCCACCCTTCCGTCTTCCACCACTTCACGAACAAATGATATTGTACTTCATGTGTTTTGTCTTGGAATGAAAAGCTGGATTCCTTGCAATGTGCAAGGCACGACCGTCACAATACAAGAGAATCTCTCGTGTTTGTGCCCAAGTTCTTCCATGAATCTTCTTATCCAGATTGCTTCTTTACAAGCTTGTGTAGCTGCCATATACTCAGCCGTGTAGACAGGCACAACCGTCGTAGTTTAGATACCCACCACGGCTCCTGCAATTGTAAACACATAGCCGAGGGATTTCCTTTTATCAAGATCCCCCGCAAAATCGGAATCAACATATCCTCCGACAAGAATTCGATCCTCCATAACATAGAGCAGCATCCAAGGTTCCTTTAATGTATCTTAGGATCCTCTTCACTATAATCCAATGCTCTTGTCCTGGATTCGCCATATGCCGACTAATCACCCCACCGCATGTGCAATGTCCGGTCTTGTACATATCATAGCGAACACGACTTCCCATCGCTGATGCATACGGACTCGAGACATCTCCATCCTCTCTCGCTCATTGCTAGGACACATACTTGAGGATAACTTGAAATTAACGAAGAGGAGTAGAAATTGGCTTACAGCCTTGCATATTGAAGCGGCGCAAGACTTTCCTTAAGTAACTCTTCCGAGATAGCCAAATCTTCTGTTATTTTTGTCTCGGTGAATTTGCATCCCTAGAATCTTGTTTGCGGGTCCCGATCCTTCATTTCAAATTCCCTAGCCAACCGAGCCTTTAATTCTACGATCCGATCTTTGTTGGGGCTCGACACCAACATATCATCGACATACAACAGTAAAATGATGAAATCATCATTACCAAACCTCTTGTAATACGCACAAGGGTCGAAGCAAGTCTGTTGTATCCAAGACTCAATATGAAGGAATCAAATCTCTTATACCAACATCTTGGCGCCTGTTTTAAGCCGTATAGAGATTTGTTCAACCTGCAAACCAAGTTCCCCTTTCTCGGTTCTTCAAAACCTTCGGTTGGAGCATATAGATTTCTTCTTCAAGATCTCCATGAAGAAATGCAGTTTTACATCTAACCGCTCAAGATGTAGATCAAACGTAGCACAAAGTGCTAGAACTATCCGGACAGTAGTAAGTGAACCACTGGAGAAAAGATTTCGTGAAATCAACACCTTCTTCCCGAGCATATCCTTTGATCACCATTCTTGCACGATACCGCTCTACTTGATCATCACTGTTCGCTTGATCTTGTAAACCCATTTGTTACCAATGGGCTTCCTTCCGTGCGGTAAAGGTACAAGCTCCCACGTCTTATTCTTATGAAGAGCTTCTAGTTCTTCCCGCATAGCTGCCATCCAAAGTGACGCTCGAGCTATCAATCGCTTCTCTCGAATGTTGATGGCTCACCATCTTCCGTTAGAAGACAGATGCAAGGCAAAATAACAGAGCCAAGGGGAGCCACGAGGGAGGAAAAGGAGACTCAAGACGAGACGCCGAAGAACACCAAGAAGGATGGACCCCGAACCGTGACCGGAACTAGAAATGCACCAATCAGACACGAAAAGACACCGCGAGACGACGGGGGGGACCAAGAACCGACACAGACCAAGAAGAGGAGACAACAAACGGGAGAACACACGACACAGGACTCCCAAAGGGCGGAAAAAAGGCGACCACATCCACGGGCCAAACAAGATCGTTGGTGACGAAATCACAAGAGAAAGGACCAAAGGACAGCCAGCGAGAACAGGCGCGAGAGAGTACACGCGACACGGAGGAGGAAGCCACGGAGTGTCGATGCGAACAAAACCAAAGAAGACCGAACACCCCAGGCGAGCACGATCGGCCAACGCGCGAAGGAAAAGAAAAACAACGAAGAAACACCCAACACGGAATAACACAAGAAAGAACAAGACCCCCGAGAGAAGGGCCAAAGAGGAACAAGAAAACCGAAGATGCAGAACAACAGCGCGAAAAGGCTCACAAAAGGAAGAAACGGAGACCGGAGAAGAGAACCCAACCCCACAGCCAAGATGCCACACGCACCAGAGTGATGAAGAGCACAGCCAACGACAAAGAGCGCAGCAACAACAGCGCCCAGACAACCAGAGCGGCGACCAACATCTAAGTCCCAAAGACAAAGACAAGCACACCGCACAGAAAGCGACCAACCACGACATCCAACGAGGCCAACCCAACAACAAGGCAGACACCCAGACACAGACCGAGAGAAGGCATAAGTGAAACCAACCCAGAGGCAGGCAGCCAACAAGACAAGCAAAGAAACGGAGACGAAAGAAACCCAGCAAGCACCCGAGATGCTCGCCACACACGAACGACACGAAGGTCCCCCACAAGTAGCACGAAAACCGGAGACCCAGACTCCCAGGAATCACGCGACCGAGCAAGACAAAGGGGAGCTGCACTCGCGACCAAGAAGAGCAGGACACACAAAACCAAATAAGAGAGGAACGAAATGATAATGATTGGGCAAGAACGAAGACGAGTAGAAAAGCGGGAAACAAGTCCCAAGGAAAGTGAGAACATAAGAAAGAGAGAAAGCCCGAACGATGAGAGAACCGAAGGAACAACCCAAGAAGAGGGAAGGAGCCAACAAGATGAGGGACAAAGGCAGCTAAAATATCACCGATAATGCAGATGCAAACGAAAGAGCGAGCAAGCAGGGAACAACAGATGCCAGGAGACATCAAAAGCCACCAACCAAATGAGAAGCAAACGGAGCAAGGAGCCACAGAGGAAAAATCCACACAGGAAACGCAGACCACGGAAGAACCAAAAGCACCAGAAAACGAAAGAGGAGGACACAAGCGGCCCAAAAAGATAGACAAAATTTTCCTAGAATGCACAACACCAAAACCCAGGAACGAAAAGAAACCACGGAAAGGAAAGAGAGAAAAAACAAAACAGAGGAAGGACAAACAAAAACAAAAAGAGAACAACAAACCAAAAAAAAACCCCCAAGAACAGAAGAAGGAAAGAGAAAAAAAGGAAAGAAAGAACAGAAAGAACAATCACAAAAAGAGAAAAGAAGAACACACAACAAGAGAAAAGAAAGAACAAAAAAAGGCAAGAGAGAAAACAATAAATAAAGAAATATAAGAGAGAAGAATGGGAGATTAAAGAAGAAGGAAGAGATTAAATATTCCCAAGGGGGGGGAGGGGGGGGGGGGGGGCGGGGAGAGAAGGGAGGGGGGGAGGAAAAAAGGGAGTTGAGAAAAGAAACCTACATGCATGGGTTTGCTAACTTTCAGGGTAATAATATTGTGGTTCGATCGGTTTTGATTTGGGCTGAATAAGTTTTAGTCTTGTAAGGGTTGAAGTATAGTTCTAATTACTCGGTACGAGATCCTGAAGCCAGTACCATACCGTACTGAATTCAAAACCTTTTTTTATAAGGTATGGAATCATATTTTGAAACAGTACTGATATGATTTTATACTATCAGTTTTGGTATCAACATATACTTTCAGTATGACATTGATACCTTTTACCCATGACCGCTTGTTTCAGTTCATCTACTCTTGATGACCTTACTTTGACACTACATCTTATCAGTGTTCATGTCATCATGTGGTCTTCCTCTTAAATGTATGGTAGAAAATAAATCAGGGAAGAGTTAAGGATTTCAATCTCAATTTTCATTCACACACAAAATTCCTAAAGACGCACCTCAAGTGAAGCAGCGACTGCAATTTCCTTCCTTAGTTCTTCCAAAGCTTTCCTCTCTTGTTCTACAGTTTTGACCAACTCGGAAGCCAATGAACTTGTATCCACAGCCTGGTAAAAGAAAACATAAATAAGAATCATAAATAATAAAAAGACTATAAAAGAATTCCACCATTAAAAAGCATATAAAATCCAACCTGTGAGATAAATTTCATAATCGTTGCTTCAATACTTTCCATGACACCCATGGCTGTAAGCATTGCATTCTGAATTGAATCTGTATCCGCCTTTAACCCATTAAAAGACACAAAAGAAATTTTAGAAAAAATATATAAATTAGTTAATTTATCCAAACAAATTATAATTATGATTAAACAGAAAAGCCGAATCCCTACTTTGGCTCCATTTTTCAAGGGAAGCTCAGTTGATGATGCAGACAATTTTCTCCCAATTCTTGCTACTGCTTCAGAGTTTTTCTTCTCAATCTTTTCCCATTCCTTAATAATTGAAACTTGAGGATCAATAATTTGAATTATCTTGAGTTCATGTTTGAGCTTTTCCATCTGAATCCTCTGTTCCAGAATTGAATTTCGCAGATGAAATATTCTTAACCAAACTTTAAATATTTTCTCCTGCAAAACATCAAGACAACTCCTCCTTAAAAACCTAGTCTTGGTAACACAACTGTAAGAAACAAATATTCATTTCTTGCTCACCTCTGCAGAATTCTTCTTAGCAGATAGAGTAGATTCAGCAAGAGCGTTTGCGAATCTCCATTGAAGCAGTCGCGTATGCATCATACGAAACTGATGGAATGAGTCCTCTTGAATCGAAGACGTCTTTTTTTGTCGGAAATAATTCAAAACGTTGTTGACACTTTTCGAGCTCTGTTTCTTAGTTCGACCGGGAAAATCTGGAGAATCCGGAGTCGGAAACGTGGAAGACGAAGACGATCTTCCAGGAGATAACGCCCAGGCTGAGGGAGAAATCGATCCAGGTCTCTTCGATTTCACTTTATCGATGTTTTTAACCACATCGGGACTCGGTTGACGTTGCAAGCTCCGAACCGGAATACTGACGACGAGATTCTCAGGTTCAAGCTTCTTGACGATTCCTGGAATTCGAGTCATCGTTACTAAGTCAGGACTCTGTTGACGCTGCAACTTCTGGACTGGATTACGGACGATGAAACTTTGATTCTCAGATTGAGGCTTCTTGATGATTTCTGGAATTCGAACCATTGTTAATGATGGATTTCTGTTCTCTTCACCTCTTTTGCTGCTGTTGCTTCTAGTTCTCGCCGTGGAATTTGATATATCGACGGATTTTCTGCCGGAATTTAGCCTCAAAGGAGAAATCTCCGGCAATGCAGCGGTTGCAGCTCGTGAAGCACTTGCAGAGCGACGTTTTCCATCTGCTAGGTTTCGCCGGTTCTCCATTTTTGACGATTTCAAGAGTTTTCGCGCGGAAATTAACGACGGTTGACTCGAAAGAGATAATAACGAAGTTCGAATATATATAAATATATGAGGGACATATAATAGAAGGGTAGAATTGGAATTTTGTATATATAATATTCTAATCGGACGGTTTGGTTGGTTTGAAATGTAGAAAGTTGAGAGCACGTCAGGTTGGACTTTTAGGACATTACGCACACGCCCTTCTTTAATCTTTACTAATTACTTCAAGGCTTCCACGTACAGTCTAGTTTCTTTTCTAATCGTTGACTATATTCTACTCTTAAATTATCAATTCGACCGGCCAATCTGGACCAAATCAAACCAAAGTTTGGGTGACTCGGCTCCTCTACATGGGATCTTGTACTTGTACAGTTGTACCACCCGAAGAAGCTGAAATGCAATTGGACCGGCCAAATGTGCTCTTCGCTCTAATAGAAATTGAACCGTTGTAACCCTGTTGTGTCCGACCCACTTTCATATCAATCAGAAGGTTGATCCTACAAAAAAGTGGTTGGTGGTGGGTCTGCTCGGATGCCAGAAAACTGCTTTCGAAGATTAACTCAATCGGGGATCAAACAAAGCCTCCGAGCAAAGCTTGCCCAGAGAAAGTTAGGAATGAGTCTCTACTTACTCTCGGGTCCAATTCCCTATTAATATTGTTCAAGTTACCATCTTTTTATCATCGATGTGATCCCTTGCGCTCACTCGGTTGTCTCTACAAATAAATCCCCTAATGGAAGGTTTCCTTGTGTGGATTCATGTCATTCCTTCCAGGGCCACGATTGATATGGCAACCTCCCGCCCAACAATCCTGAAAAGCTTTTATTTAGACCGGGTAATAAACCAAACATATATCCAGATTGTATCTCATCCATAACAAACCCAAAGGCTCTCTCATGAGTCATACCTATAAGTGCACTTAGGAATATTGCTTCCCCCACTTCCCAACTTTGCTTGTGTGGAAGTTTTTGACACTATGTTTATTCTTTTTTTCTTCCTCTAGAGAAGTAATGTTAAAAACTCTCTTATGTCTGTAAGTGCGAAGTTTACCTTCGTAAGAAGTTATGGATTACCAAAGCCTACAAGTAGAGCTAGGTTGCAAAGAGCTTCTTGATCATCTTAACAAGTCCCTCCAAGTCCCTCCAAGTGAGGCTACAGCGGTGATTGGAGATATCAACCACCTCATTTTGTAATTTTATGTAATACATTTCCTTGTATTTCAAGGGATTGCAACTCTATGGCAAATACCCTGTTTAAGAAGGCTATGTCTATCATTTACATGTATTAGCCGCTTCCATTCACTAGGTTCAAGAATTTTGTTTCACACCGTTAGGTGAACACATGACTCCTATTAATAAAGTACCATTCTACCAAAAAATATGGAACTTTTCTTAGATTTGTAATAAAGAATCATATGTTAGTTCTATAAAAATGAAAGATAAAATATGTATATCCTAAGAGTGGCCTTCTTTCTGAAAATCGTTTTCTAGTTTTCATCAAAGAATAGTAATTTAAATATAATTTTTGAGGTTTGTTAAAACTTGTGTCCAGAACATTTGAAATTGAGATTTCGTATTTTTCTTCTCTCTTTTTGTGGTGAAGGTAGGAAGGAGTTTGTTGAAGTCAATTGTGATAAAATTTGGAAAAACATCCACTGTTATGTACAACTCTATGCATATATATGTCAAATAAGTGGCTAAGAAAGCAAAGAAAATAGAAGGTTATTTTGGACTTCTCAAATTTAAAACTAAGTTTTTAATTTCGCTCTTTTATTTAGTATAAAAAAATACAATACCATGCAAATTTCCGTTTCTAATTTGGAGGCTCACCTTTTGTTTTTGAAACGATGAAATAAATCAAACTCATTTTGCAAAAAACCTTTTCGAGAATGAAAAACAAACCGATTGATTTCTTAAGAATGGAAAAAAAAATTTCATCTACTGTGCACATCTCTCTATTGTGCACAGGAGTACACTTTTGTACCAAATAGAAGGTTGAGATTAAAAGTTTAATTTTAAAATTTTAAAATCCTCAATAGTCTTGTATTTGCTTTGTGATGTGTCCAAAATCTACTCAGCTTTTAGATCACTGGAGAATGACCTGCAAAACAATCGTTAGATGTGACCCGACCGTAGGGGTCGGGAGTCCACTCGATAGCTCAGCATCCTAATGAACTATCACAAAGGCACGGCTAATTGCAAAGCTAAAGTATGAATACGAATACTAGGAATACGATCTGTTCCTTACCTTTGTGACGTAGGCTATGATTTAGATAGAGTTTAGAATTTAATTCAACGGTTGAATCGGTTCAAGCCTTCTTCTGGTGCCCGTCAGATCTTGACAGTTAGACCCGTTAGTGGGCCGATGGACAAATTCCCTATAAAAATAAGATATGATGCCAAATGGTAGTTATCAAGCTTGCTCGATTGACTCCCGTGAGTACTGATAATCGTCTCTTGACGGATTATCCATCCCGAGAATCTCAGACTTGTGTTAGCCTACTGATCGTGTGAGGTTTCTTCCTTAGCACGCTATCTTCAAACCCGATTTGTACGAACCTGGGTTGGTCGGTTCGTCCCGACCAAGGTCAAAGGTTGAACTAAGAATAGACCCGGTTCAACGATATTTTTCCCGTATCACTTTGTTTTCTCCGCCAACCATTTGGTACAACAGTGCATTGCTATGCACAGCAGAGGATGTTTTCCCTTCAAGAACGGCCTACTTTCTCACATTTATTTTTTGTTATTTT
Source organism: Hakea prostrata (assembly GCF_041222555.1). Classification (NCBI taxonomy): domain Eukaryota; kingdom Viridiplantae; phylum Streptophyta; class Magnoliopsida; order Proteales; family Proteaceae; genus Hakea; species Hakea prostrata. The sequence continues at coordinate 67,253,091 of NC_142600.1, read as the reverse complement.
TTATATTCTATGAGAACGACAGAAACCAAAATTAATTTCTTGACCAGTAACCAAGCGTGACCTAAGGGTTTTATAGAGAAACCAGTGAATTTGGTGCCTAGCGCACCAAACTAAAGTTTTTGCTTGAACAACGCGTATCAAAGAAAGTCAATTGATGAATTTCTTGCCACATTCACTTTCACCCCCTCCTTTTTTCCTCTCCATTACATGCTCTGATTTATTTAGCGCGTCATTTCCTGCCTTTCCTTTCCAATGTAGTGGGCATGAGTTAGGTTTCATAAAAGTGGTCAATATAATAAATAAATAACTGCCCAAGTTTCTAATAAATGAAATTAGTTTTGGGGGTTGAGAAAGAAATGTGAGGTGTTTTTTAATAAATTTCTAGATAATAGATTTTGTGTAGTTATCATTAAATTTGACTAATTAAAGCATCTAATCAAACAATTGCTTCAAAAATTCATTGAATTTGACAATAGAGATTCAAAACAATCCAGTGCTTCACATGTTTTTGTTGTTTTATCTTTCTATATTGATCTTTATTTGATGATATTTTGTTTATTTTACTAAAACATTGAATCCATTTGCTTGTTTACTTTTGATTTATATTTAAGTATTTAACCAATGAAATATATAATGTGTCCTCTTTCTTATTATGTTCTTCTTTTTTTGTGAACCACTATATTTCATGAGGTATAATGATGTCAAGAAAGATTCCTTTTTTTTATTCGGGAAACTGATATTTGTTAGGGTTAGTTTAAGCACATTTGAATACATCCTCATGGGGGTAAATCTTATATATAATTTAAATATAACGAGGGACTTTGCCCCTTCCTTGTTGGAATACCTCTCTTAATATGGGCATATCTGTCATTTCCTTTTAGGTGGTTTACTTATACTTTCTATGTCATTAGAAGGGCATTTATGTCATTTCTTGTGTTATATGTATAAACCTCATTTTGGGTTTAGGATTTCATTTGGTTGTGTTATATGTTGGGTTCTCTCTTGCTCTCTGAGGTGTGATCCTCCTCTGTCTCTTTTTGTTCTCTAGTTTGAAGCTTGGTGGTTGGTTCCCTCTGCAGTTTGAGGGCTTGCTTGTCTTCAATTGAGCTTTGTGATGCTCGTGGATGTGTTGGTGATGTGTGTTTCCAAGTGAGATCGTTCTATGTTGTTTGGTGTTGTGATGCCATTGATCTCTTGAAGCTTCCTTCTCTGAGATGTTATATTTATTATTTAAGAGTTCCTCTGTACCCAACTTTATATTGATTTAGTTATGCATATTATCTTGAGTTCTCTTGACTCATCCTTAAATGTAGGTCATTTGATCGAACCAAGTAACTTGGACTCATCTTTATTTTTGTATTCATTCCGCTAAGCATATTGGGATTTATCCCCTACATTCCCCCGAGGGATTTCAAACTCTGTAAGGGCCTGTTTGGTTACATGAATCCAGAGATTTCAAATCTTTGGATTCATGAATGCGAGATTTATACCCGTTTGGTTGTGAATCTGTAGATTTATTGTTATGGGGTGAAATCTAGGGATTCCATTCCTACTATAAAAAACGTTAAACATTTGCACATTCAAAAAAGTCACTGATGAATCCACATATTTCATTCCACATATTCGGTTAACCAAACAGTTAATTTTATAAATTATGATTCCATAAATTTGAAATCTCCAAACTCATGTAACCAAACAGGCCCTAAAGAATGGAAGATGACAATTTGGTCATACTTGCAAGAAAATAATCGGACCATTCAGATTTCTAACAATTATCCGGCTGGACCGGCTCGCGATCCTGATCCATGTGAAGGCCAAACACAAGGGTTTTACATTTTAAGGGCCAAATGTGTCAAAATATAGGTCGGGATGCAAGTGACCAGCCCGGTCCAATTTGATTTTAAATTCTGATCATATTGGGCCTTGGGCTTCACCGAGATCTGTTCAATCCACTGTGTGTGGTTTGTACTTTTGCTTTCAAAGGAAAGCAAATCCAACTAGACTAGTATAGAAAATGGGTTCTAGCCCATAAATTTTTTTTCTTCTTATTTTGGTCGAAGCCCATAAGTGGAACCACAAGCCCATAGGATTAATAGACTATACACGGCATGCGTGCAGCCTCTTTGGAGGAAATCTCCCAATGAGTGATAATGATTGTAGGATTTAGTCACGTGTAATATTGTATCCAAAAGTATCTGTTGAATTTACTTTAACCTTTGGATTAGAATATTACACATAGTTTTTTTTTTTTTTTTTTTTTTTTTTTTTTGTGAAAATTCCTCTACAAAGCCAAAGCCTCACCAACCAACAGACTCGCTAGCCAAGGAGAATCAACGAAGCCCAACAGACTGACCCTTCTGAGCCAAGGAGCATGAGCAGATCAAACCGGTGCTGCAGCCCTTCTGAGCCAAGGAATGAGCCAATAAAGCCGCCGAAAAGATACAAAAACCGGGGCGACAGAACATACACCAGAGCGAGGGAGACCGCCACAAGATAGGAACGTGTAAAAAACAAGTAAGGTTAATGTCCCAACCCACAAACAAAAGGAGGAGGGAACGTCACCCAGCCGGGCGGGCATATGCCCGCCCCGGTCTTTGGGGATGATTCGCTCGCGGCCTTGGAAGATAAGAAACGGAGGAGAAAACGGGGGTGGGGAGATCATTCGACCCCGGCAAGGAACCTCCCAAACCTGTGCTTAATTGAATTGCAATCGACATAGAACTTTATATCTTGAATCAGAGGTAGTATTTCAAGAGGCAGATAGATCCGGCACAAAATACATATGTATATAGAATTTTCATAATTGTGTATTGAAGTGAAATTAATAAACAAGTTTGATTATATTTATGGTTATATTGATTTCATTTTACTTTCAACTTTCTTTTTTTCCAAACCCATCAAACAAATCTTTTTTTTTTTCTTTGGTTTGCCTACCCCGGTTTATAAACCGGTGGTTCGACCCGCGTCGCACACCTGGCTGTGGTGGGTGAGTCTCCCAGTGGGGATTTTTGCATCTACAAGGATTCGATACCGGAACCTTGCTTAAGCGAACCAAGCTACTTACCACTTGGACCAACCCCCGTTGGTTTCAAACAAATTTTTATATTATGTGTAAATAAGGATAAATTTCAATTGATCCATTTTTTGGAATTAAAAAGAAATTTAAAAATTTTTTTAAAAATAAATAGAAAAATAAATTAATATCTAATACAACATTTCAATTCTCAATCTCTGATGTTATTGTCGATGGAGAACTTTCTCAACTCGTTCTCATTTAAGTGAGTACTGTACAAAAACATTGATATATATCCTTTGGTTTGTTTTATTTAATTTTGATCAAAAGCATGATATCCAATAATTCATGGAGAAAAATTGATGTTCAAAAAAGAATTTATTGTCAATGAAGATTTGAAAGAGACCAGAAGATTTAAAAGAGAGAAGATGGAAGGTAATGAGCAAAGTCACTTTCGAAAAAGTAAAGAAAAGAAAAGAAAAGAAACAATAAGGAATAGAATAAAATAGATCCTGGGTGGGGGTGGCAAGTGGGGAAGATGCATGTATAGGAAGCCACGCGGAGTTGCCATTCTTTCATTAATAAAGCATGCAAGAAGAGGAAGAGGAAGAGGAAGAGGAAGAGGAAGAGATAATATTTAATTAAATAAAACCAGAATTGAATTGACTGGTTCTTGTCTCCGCCCAATGTGGAAGAAGATAGAGGAAGGCACGCAGAAGAAGACATATTGGAATCGAAGAATATAGAAATTCAAATTTCTTGGTTTTGCGATAGACCATCGCTTTCCATCTCATCACCTCAATCGGTCATTGATCATCGGTGGCTTAGAAATTTAAGATTTTGTTAGTGGGGAATCACTCACTCACTCACTCACTATCAAAAGCTTCGGCTTGGGATTTTAAATTCTTTTAGAAGAAGCTTTTGATTAGTGGCCACTTGTTGGTCTCGGTCTTCAAAATAAGTGGGAGAAACACCTGAATTGCTGGCGTAGCCAACGCTTGGGTTTCAGCTAACTTGGTTTTTTTTTTTTTTTATATAGCAATTCGGAGTGGTTCTTATATATTGGTCTAATTGGAAGTGGTTAATGTTAAAAGTCATTTGGCTTTTGGAACCTAAAGTCCTAAGCTTAAGGGAGGAAAAATAACCACAAATTATAGGGAATTTTTTTTTTATATTTTATTATTTTTTATATGTGGGCTCTACATAATTTGTAGTTCTAATTATGGTTCACTGTGTCGGCGACATATCGCCGACACACGATATGCCGCCATGTTGCTGGGGGGCAACATGACTCCCCCAGCGACACGATATATACCAAATATCGACGACATATCGCCATATCGTGTCGGCGATATGTCGTCGATAAGTCGATATATCGCTACATTCGCCATATATAACAGCATTTCGTTTGTTTTTCGCTGATTTTTCGTTCGCTTTTTGCCAAAGTGACATAGGGCCTCTAAAAGCTGCCCCCACACCCCGGGGCGGCCTCCTCGGACCCCGTGTCTGTCAGCAACAATATGTGAAGCATGAGCCATACTCAACATAATTGTATAATGAATTGTAAACTTTAGTACATCTCTTTACTAATTGTGTATTTGTGTTCTCTTTGCATATTTACATTGGTTTATATGAATTTTCCAAACTTTCTGTTTTGCCCGCATATAGTCGGACATGTGCTAATTATAAACTTTAGGTTAGGTAATGTTTTAGGTCAAAATAACACTCCCAATGTGTTTATTGACCTCAAATTAGGTTACACGTCAAATTTCGACAAAACTGATCCCTTCAAAATGACCTTGGCCGCCTTCTCGGACCTTGGTTCTAAGTATCGTATGCAGACTAACACAGCTGGTAAATATATTTAAATTTCCAATCTGAAAGAATTAAAATGTCTCTTAGATTATTTAATATATTGTATTAATATATATTTTAAATAAATTAATCATTAAACATTAATTATCATACTACTATAATAAAAGCATGTACTTTACCTTTTTCGCAAATCTTTTTTTGTCCTTTTCTGTCCTTAGAATTTTTCTAAATACCAATAATGTTGTACTATTTGTTATTTCATTACTTATTTTTACAAGGATAATTTAGACATTTTAGTTATAAATTATTATTAATTTATCATTAATTTTAATCCCTCTTTAATTTCTCTCTCGATTTTTCTCTCGATCTCTTTCAATCTCTCTCAAAGTCTGTCGCTCTCTGTATCCCTCTCCCTCTCGAACTCTCTGAATCTCTCTCTCGATTTATTTCTCGACCTCTTTCAATCTCTCTCAAAGTCTGTCGCTCTCTGTATCCCTCTCCCTCTCGAACTCTCTCTGAATCTCTCTCTAAATCACCACTCTCTCTAAATCTCTTTGACGACCTCTCTTTCAATCTCTCTCAAAGTCTGTCGCTCTCTATATCCCTCTCCCTCTCAAACTCTCTCTGAATTTCTCTCTAAATCCCTCTTGATCTCTCTGAATTTCTCTCTCAATCTTTCTTTTCCCGTTAGTACCCTTTATATATATATTTCTCTTTATTTAAATACATATAATCAAATCAAGAAAAAAAATTTCTTAAAAAAGAAAAGATATATTTTTTCGATGTCAATCAAGAAAGAAATTTTGACAATTGAAGTAATAACCATCATTTTAAACCACTAATCAATTCTTAGAAAAGGAAGTAAAAGATATTTATTGTTTTCCTTACCTAGAATATAATATACCTATGTTGATCGTGTTTTAGTCTCTCTCAATCTCCTCTCACGAAAAATTGGGAAGATTTAATTTCTGTCGATTTCTCTCAATCTCTTTGGATCTCTCTCCATCTCCTCCTCTCAAGAAGCGAAGACATGTCACATATCATGTGAATCTCTCAATGGGTTACAAACTTGAAGAATACGTTGCAGCTGTAGTTCAAGTAGTTCGTCATGTCTGTGATCAGAAATTCGTGAAGCATCCAGTGATTTGTAGTGAGAGCGGGTGGGCAATTGTCTTTCATCACTTTGTTTTGATCTTTCAAGCAGTCTATACAATTGCAGTAGATAAGCAGTCAATGTTATTAATCAGCCCAATCTGCAATGTTGGTGAGGTTCGAAACATTGTTGGCTAAGATATCTCTATTCTTGTGGTTTGGATTTCATTGGATATCTAAGGGTTTTGACCCACTATTCATGTGAATGTTGGCAGGTATGAATATTGAGATCACTATTTCCTCCATTGTTGTTACAACTTTTTAAAATGGTGATAGCACCATTAGGGAGTAAGAAGAATTGCTGCCACGATGGTTTGTGAGTTAATCTTTCATATCTTGCATCTAAGAGTTGTTTTTTTTGTTATTATCTGTCTCTCCCAATGAGTTATTGCTAAATTCGCTCTTTATCTTCTCCGAGTGTAGTGATCACTAAAATTTGTCTTCAAGCAAGGGTAACTGCACTCTCTTGCCAATGCCTTGTGGGTACATTGACATTCATCTTGTAGAAGCGGGGTAGTAGCTAGCAGCTTCTAGCATTTCATCTAATTAAAATTGAGTTGGTTTATTTTGTTTTATATGGCTGTTCTTAATTTAGTGAAGCTACATTTGCTGTCTATGGGACTATGCATGTAGGTCTTGGTAGAAATATGCAAATATTTGGAAGAAAGCAAAAGTGTGGCAATTTGCATAAGTACATGTAAGCTGCCTACACATGTTAGCGCTTATTTTATTTTTATGGGATGAATGTTCTAGCATCTATACTAATTATTAAGAGATACCCTCATATTTGATTCATTGAAATTGCTTTTACTTGTTTACCAAAAAAAAAAACAGAAATTACTTTTACTTTTTGTCGCTAAATACTTTCTTCAAGGACTACATGGGTGTTCCTTTGCTTATGGAACCTTACTTCGTTGACTATAGCTGTCAGATAAAATAGTTTACTGGTCAGTTTTGAAAATTTTAGATTTAATATGTTTCTTGTTTTCTGGTAATTTTTATTTCAATTTGATGCAACTGGTATTGTCACCTTCAGGTTCTAAAAAAATTTTAGTCAACTCTTCTGTCTAAACTAGATATGCTAGCTATCGATAGGACAATTTCACTTGTCTTGCTTATGCTGATGGATATTTGAGATTAGAAACTTCCTGGTTGATGAAGCTAATTTGTTATTTGTATAACCTCAATTTTCATCTGAATTGGTTGATTTCTTGATATAATTTGAAAAACCTAGTTTTTTGGCAGCTGTCACTAATACTATTAGCTTGTGGATAAGCTTAGGTTATGGGGGAAAGTACCAGCATTTCTTCACCAGACTGACGAGTTAATAGCACTACCAAGGCACCAACTACTGATCTTTGACATCGTCATTGCAGGATGCAACAGAGTACAAGTTGAAGGTTAGACAACAGGCTAAGCAATACCCACTTCTGGTCTGACACCATATGTAACCCTTTTTTTTTTTTTTTTTTTTTTTTAAATAATGGCATTTGCCAACTGCAAATTGGTGCATTTATCAATTGCTTATGTATGTATGTATTTAGACTTTTGAGTGATCATGCCTTATAATTCACAATTGCATTATAATTCTAATCAATGATGATAAACAATTAGTGAAAGATGATTTCAAATTCTTAACTTATATCCAATATATGATGAGCTCAATTAGAAATTTGAAACTCATTGCTTCTTTAGATCCAGCGTATTACTCAACTCATCAATACATGAGTCACAAAACCAAAAAGATATGTACAAATATTTTTTTTTAGGTATTCACTATACAAGCATAGAGGTAGTGCAACAATTAGCATGCATTAAATATCTATTATTAATTATAGAATGATTGAGCTCAACTTGAAAGGAAATTATTTACCAAGGAAAAAGAAAATTAAAAATAAGTTTTTAAAGAAATGTAAGAAGGCCAATGGTCCAGATAATCATGAGATTAATGGTCTTATGTCTTATATTTCATAGTATAACTTATTGATAACTTTTTCAACTAAGGTTTGTTTCAACTTTTTTCCATGTCAAGCACCATAGGCTTGTTTTAAGTCTTTCAATGTTGTAATAAACTCATTTTACATAAAAAAAAAAAAATGAGACACTCTAATTAGGGAAGGAAGAGGATACTACAAGAAATCTAAAGCTCCTCGGATGTGATGGACACCAGATTTTCATAAATGCTTTATTGAAGCTATCAATTGCCTCAGTAAAAATAATGGTAAGTTTCAGTTGCAGTTCCTTACTGGATATATGAAGTCTGATATATTTTTCTAATATAAATTGCAATAAGAGGAGATGTCTGAATACCAAAAAATAAATCAATAAGAAGAGATGTCTAGATATTCATAAATAAGTTTGATCTTCTTACTTCCAATCGCCAAAACTTCATGATTTAACTAACTTTGCTTTGGAATATCAACTTCAAATTGAGTAAAGAAGGTATTTGTTTTTCTCGGTGGAAATGAAGAAGATATTTGCTGGTTAGAGGACAAGTGAGCATTTAAGTGATCTAAATAGGACTTTGACTTTTTAAAAGATTTCGTTCAAATGCCTTTTCTTATGGCTCTGTTATTTACACAAATAACACACAGAGCGACGTGCATTTGCACATGTGAATTTTTACTAGTATAGTTAAAAATATATATATGTATACATTAAAAAAATAAAATAAAAATAATACTATAATATATTAAATAACTTATAGATTATTTTTCGCATAAGTGGACACGTTCAAAAGGTCAAAGGCTCAAGGCTTCAAGCGCGTTTGGACCGTTACGAAACCCCAACAAGTCACGTTGGTGGGCCATACGTATCATTAGTTTATCAATTTAATTTCGCATTCTCTTTTTGGCAAAGAAAACAAAATAAAATACAATTTAATGTCGCTGTCAGCCTCATCGAGATCTTGGGATTCCACCTCCACCTCAAGTGCTTATCTTTATCTTTGCCTCTTTGCCGCCACTGCTTTCCTTTTTACTCAATATTTTTGTTGGTCTGTTTATATGTACAGACACAACCACACCAAGGTATGAAGAAGGGTCATAAAAGATGTTTGACAAAATTTTAAGAATAGAATGAAATTGGACTGCTTGATTTCGATCAAAATTGTTCATCATTGATCTTTATTTTCACATTCAAAACTGATTTATTTGGATAAGTAATTTTAAGCACAGGAATCATGAATTCTTAAAACTATTACTAGTTAAGCAAATATAATTAGGAGTAAATTTTTTTTAACTTGTCTTTCTTTTTTTATTTGGTTTTGAAAATTTGACCATATTTTGGAAATAGAATCGGCAGAAAGGAATATCTCCTTGACTTCATTTCCACTTTCCAATTGCACAAGGCACCTCTACCTATGGCATTCCATATACCTGGTTCAATAAACAAATAGGGATCCATTGAGTCGAGGGGACCATGATCGTTTCATCTTTAATGATGCTTGGTTGACACTCTACCCGGACGCCAAAGTACACCAGTTACATTTCTCACATTCTGACCATTCGTTGCTGGTATTGTATACTGAAACGATTCTATATTGCGGGCCCAAACCCTTCCGGTTTGAACACTTCTAGATACAGGAACCATCATATCCAAGTGTGGTGGAATCGAATTGGTACACGTCTCCTACACACACCAATGCTTCGTGGGTTGTTGTCAAACTCAATAACTTAAGACCTACTCTAATTTCCTGGAATAAACGCGTGGTCAAAAATTTAGAATTACAAGAAAAACACATTAGGGAGGACATTCAACGCCATTACAGATTTACAGATTACCAGCTCATTCCCAGCCCTCTGCTTGGTACGTCACTGAAACTCTCCTTTTGGAATCCCATAAGAAAATCCTACATCAAATATAGGTCAAGTGGAAACAAAAATCACAACTTTAGTGGAATACTTGCGGGGATCCCAATACTCGGTTCTTCCATATGACTACATTGAAACGGCGGTCTAGGAATCGGATCCGTTCACTAACACATCAAGGCCTCAGTCTAACTGATCCTAAGCTCCTCGCTCAAGCCTTTCAGAAGCTTTTCTCTACCACTCACACGGTATGCCCCGAGAATTACTTTTCTCCTGTCCAAGGTCGGGTAACCGATGAGGACAGAGCCTTCCTTCTCCAACCCGTCACTACAACTGAGGTTAAAGAAGCTGTCTTTGGTTCCAATAGGCTCAAATCCCTTAATCCGGATGGTTTCCCAGGTATCTTTTATCAACACTCTTGGGAGTTCCTCTTTAGTGACATTTGCAATATGGTTTTTGAATTTTTCACGAATACTCATCTCCATATTGACATCAATCATACCTTCATCGCACTAATCCCAAAAGTTGATACCCCTGATACTATCGGAGATTTTTGGCCCATTAGTTTGTGCAATACGACCTACAACTGACCATGCGCTGCTTGTGTTGTATACTGAAACGCCTCTATACTGTGGGCCCAAACCCTTCCGGTTTGAACACTTCTAGATACAGGAACCATCATATCCAAGTCTGGTGAAATCGAATTGGTACGTGTCTCCTACACACACCAATGCTTCGCGGGTTGTTGTCAAACTCAATAACTTAAGACCTGCTCTAATTTTCTGGAATAAACGCGTGGTCAAAAATTTAGAATTACAAGAAAAACACATCAGGGAGGACATTCAACGCCATTACAGACCGGGCGGATCTAGGATTGAACAGTGGGGGGGGCAAATATGCGTGGGTCAATGCGAGACCCACTGTGGGTCCCATCTCAAAATATTTTATTATATTTTGACGTGGGGTCCACAGTAAAAATTTAGGTAAATTAATAGGAAGACTAAAATATAGATAACACAATTATAAGTAAATTATAAAAAATATATTTAAATAAAGGTAGGGGCTAGAATTATGGGAGAAAAACTTTAAAAAATCATGAAAAAAAAAAGGCGAAAAAAAAATTGTTGGAGAACTTATAAGAAAAAAGATAGATTTGAAGTCTATTAACTAAATATGGGATAAACACTTAATTTATTATAAATTAATTAAAAAAATCAATAATTATGATTAAATATAATAATATTAATGGCAGAAATTTAAACATCAAATTAATAAAACTTAAAATTTAAATTACTATTAGTAAGATTCACAACTTTATAAGAAAGTATAGGGATTCAACGAAATAAAAAAAAAAAAAAACTATATATATTATACTTTATGAAAAGTATACTATAAAAATCGTGAGCATGAGAGAGAAAGGGAAATAATTTGAGAAAGAGAGAATGAATACCTGATAACTGTGGAGAAGATTTAGGAAAATTCCCATGTTTGCTAACTACTCCAATATTTTGTGAGACGTGTGAGAAAAAATAGGAATAAAAGAGGAGATTCATGAGAATAAATAGGAATGAAAATATGAGAGAATATATAGGGAGAAATTCATGGATCGTGAGTTAGTTATTAATTAGAATTTAACATTTTAATCCTTAAAACCAGGGATTTAATGATAGACATTAGATAATGATTAAGAATGACATTTGTACCATCATCTTTATCTTAAATTTATATTTTAATATTTGGAGGGGGCCAAATAATGGTATTTCACATGTAAAGTGAGAGAAATAAGGAAAAATAATAGGAAAGTTCAAATTTTCAAAAAATATGGGGGGGGCCATGGCCCCCTCCGGCCCCAACGTGGCTCCGCCATTGATTACAGATTACCAACTCATTCCAGGCCCTCTGCTTGGTACGTCACTGAAACTTTCCTTTTGGAATCCCATAAGAAAATCCTACATCAAATACAGCTAAGTGGGAACAAAAATCACGACTTTAGTGGAATACTTGTGGGGATCGCAATACTCGGTTCTTCCATATGACTACATTGAAACGGCGGTCTAGGAATCGGATCCGTTCACTAACACATCAATGCCTCAATCTAACTGATCCCAAGCTCCTCACTTAAGCCTTTCAGTAGCATTTTCAGAAGTTTTTCTCCACCACTCACATGGTATGCCCCGAGAATTACTTTTCTCCTATCCAAGGTCGGGTAACCGATGAGGACAGAGCCTTCCTTCTCCAACCCGTCACTGCAACTGACATTAAAGAAGTTGTCTTTGGTTCCAATGGGCTCAAATCCCCTGGTCCGGATGGTTTCCCAGGTATCTTTTATCAACACTCTTGGGAGTTCCTCTTTAGTGACATTTGCAGTATGGTTTCTGAAAATTTTTCACAAATACTCATCTCCATACCGACGTCAATCATACCTTCATCGCACTAATCCCAAAAGTTGATATCCCTGATACTGTCGGAGATTTTCGGCCCATTAGTTTGTGCAATACGACCTACAAAATCATCTAAAAAATCTTGGTGAACAGGCTGAAACTGCTCATGTCACATCTCATCTCATTCCAACAAAATGGCTTTGTCAAGGGCAGGCATATTCTAGACAATATTCTTATTGCCCATGAATTAATGCACAAAATCCACTCTCATAAGAAACTGAAGAAAGGCATTATGGTAGTCAAACTGGACATGAGCAAAGCATATGATCGCTTAGAATGGAATTTTATTGCCTCCACTTTGAGAAACTTTGGCTTCCCTCCGCATTGGATTGAGTGGATCATGAAGTGTGTTACAACCACCTAGCTATCGGTATTATTTAACGGGTTCCCATTCCGCCCTTCTCCCCAACTTAGGGCCTCAGACAAGGCGACCCCTTATCTTCCTACCTCTTTGTTCTTTGTGTGGAAGTCCTGACGTCTCATTTGGAACTCGCCCTTCATCGAAAAAAACTCCATGGCATTCAACTCTCTAGAGGTGGTGAGCGTTTATCACACTTAGCCTTTGCTAATGATTTAATTCTATTTGGTCAAGCCACCACAGTAGAGGCTCAGACTTTTCATAGGCTCCTGGAAGACTATTATTGTTACACAGGACAACAACTCAACATCCAAAAAACAAGGGCGCATTACAGTCTGAGCACATCCTCGAGCATGAAGTGTACACTCTCTTCTCACTTCCATATCTCCCCCACTTCGGAGCTGGACATTTATCTCGGCATTCCCCTCATCTTAGAGGAAGCACTGTGTTACATTGCTATCTAGAGCAATAATCGACTTCAACACTGGCGAGCTAAGTACCTGTCATATGCGGGGGAAAAGGTTCTTATCCAATCCACCCTAGCTGCCATGCCCACCCATTTTATGTCATGCTTCCAGCTCCCAACATCGATCACAAACACTCTTGACAAGCTTTCTAGGGACTTTTTCTGGTCTAATAGTAATGGTCCTCAAGGGCATATTCATACAGTCTCATGGGAACATCTTTGTCGATCGACTGGAGAAGGTGGCCTCAACTTCAAGCACAGTGTTGCTTTTAACCTCGCTCTTCTGTCTCAAAAGGCATGGGAATTACTAAACCCCTCTAAATCGCTATGTGGTAGATTAATGAAACAGAAGTACTTCAAGCATGACACTTTTCTAGAAGCATCCTCTCCCCCGTTTGCTTCCTGGGGATGGAAATCGTTGCTTAAAGCTCGGGAGCTTTTGCGCCAAGGTCTGTTTCTTCAAATAGGAGATGGTACTCAAGCGAGTCCTTTGAATCTCAATTGGGTACCGCATCAACCCCCTGATAGAGGTTGCTTTCCAGCCGCCTCTCTCCCCATTAAGGTTTCAGACTTCATCAATTCTGCAACATCATCTTGGAATCGGGACAAGGTATTTTATTGGTGGCCTGCTGACTTAGCAACCAAAATCCTCAGCATCCCAATACCACTATTCCCACAGGCTGATTGATTCATTTGGCGGCCCACTTCCTCAAGGAAGTTCACTGTTAGTTCAGCTTACAGGTTAGTAACTTCTTCTTCGACCCGTCCCCCCCCCCATCTGTACCCCCATTTTAACTGGCTTCGGCTATGGCACCTCCCCCTTCCTCCTAGAATTCTCTTCTTCTTGTGGAAAATGGTAATGGGGAAGCTACCTACAGCAGACCTGCTCCATCAAAGGGGCTGTTGTGTACAGCTCCATTGTCACCTCTGTGGCCATCACCCAATTTCAACTCATCACCTCTTTGTCAGATGCCCTTTCACCACCCACTTATGACACTCTCTCAATCTTCATCGATGGGATCCCACACGTCCATTCGAACTCCAAATCCAAGCCCTTATCTCTCAACCTACTGGCACTTCCTCTAACCAACAACAGCCATTTTAAACCCTTATAGCCCTTTCGACCCTTTGGGGATACTATAACACGATTGTCCACTCTCTTGCCCCCCCCCCTCCAAAGATTCTAGAAGCCATGTTGCACTTACAACATGCGATCTATGCGTCTTCACCCCCCACCCCTCTTCACCACCCTGGTAAACCTGTCTCTCTCATTAGGTGGGAACCTCCACCTCTGGGCAGGATCAAACTAAATGTGGATGACTCTTCATTTCTTAATCCCACATGCTCCAGGATTGGTGGTTTAGCTCATGACTCATGTCATTAGGTGGTGTTTGCTTTTGGACAAGGAACGGGCTCTCAGGACTCTCTTACCGCTGAAGCACAAGAAGTTCGACGTAGTCTTTGCCTTGCTCTCGACTTCCAGATCACCCATATCCGAGTGGAAAGTGATAATCAGTCGCTTATATTTTCCCTTACACATTTGGAATCTAGTGGAAGTTGGAAAATCTCGCACCTCATTTCCGACATCCGTAAGCTGGCAACGTACTTTACTGAATGTTCCTTCTCCTACATCCCTTGTGAAGCCAATTTTGCAGCTGATGAACTTGCTAAATTAGCCACCTACACTCAGGATTGGTTTCTGTATTGTTTCTCCCCCCCCCCCTTTTTTAGCTTGGGTTTTATTTTTTGACTCTTTAATGTGTAAGATCCCTAGAGGATTTTAGTCAAATAAATAAAGTTCTAATTTTTCGACCAAAAAAAAAAAAAAATTCTATCTGGGAAATTCTATCTATTCCCAGATAGAATTTTTTTTTTTTTTTGGGTGGGAACATATATGGAACTAATGAATAACAAATCTAATTTAAAATCAAATTCATATATAATATGGATGAGATTCTTTGTTATGGTTGAGAACCGAAACACTTTGTTTTGATATGTGCTTGATATATACATACATTACTTGGTATTTGGGAGAAAGACTCTTTCCAAAAAGATTTTTTGGAAGTTTCTTATTCAAATGGCTTGAACTTGGTCTTTTAAGTAAAGGTTTGGAGAAGACTTGCGGGTCGATATTAACATCTAAATCCAAAATTGAAACAAAGCAAAGAACAAGAAAATCAAAATGATTAGGTGCTTAATTAGGTAAAAAGTAAAATCCAACTATCATTCTAATCTCATGAACCCATTTGAAACTGTAGCACGCGAGTTTGGATTTTTATTTCTATGAATAGAGGATTATGCTTTCCTTATATTTTTTTACTGTACATTAAGAGAAAATTCCACTTCTGAATACTGATAAGTGGACCAGTAAGTTTTCCTCTTAAATATGTGGCAGAAAGGTGTGAAGGGAGCATAGTGTTCTATCCTTGCTGGTAAACAATCCTAACTCGTGGCATGAGGCGGTAGTGGAGCAGCTCTATCATCGGCCAAAGTGAGATCTCTATTGGTGGTGTGGTGTAAAATTGTTTGTTAAACCCAAACTTTTCATAAATCTAAATAATTTATACACGGGAGAAGAAGAGAATGAAGAAGAAGAAGAAGAAGAGAGAAGTCCGTCTTAAACGTGTAGAGAATGGAGTGATTTTGATCCCCAAAGAGGATGAGAAAATACAAAAATGAAAGAAGAAAAAAAAAAAGAAACCGTTGTGACTCATCTAAATTTTTTTTAGCTGTTTTCAAAGATGAATTCACACTGAAATAGTTTAGTGAACAGTTTATGAGATGAGTGATGGGAGCAATGGGTTTGGGTCTAATATCGTATGATCCAAACAGTTTAATTATCTGATTAAACTCTATAAATATGCAATCTGTGTTTTTTTCGGTACTATTATAAGATTTGAAATTTTCGCATTAAGATTTTGGGTAAGAATTTTTAAATTTTCTTTCTATCGATTGATTCTGTCGGAGAGATCTCTATCATAATATTTTTCTTACATAGTCAATGTAGTTGCTGAAGAAAATGTGCTCAGAAGCTCTTGCACATGTTATTTCTCTTTGTTGTTCGTTTAATATAAAAAATTGAGTTCACAAGTGAGAAAGTGATATTCCAACCACTGCTTGAGGTTGGCGATGAGGTGCAAGTTTAGCTCTGGTGATCCATGCTCGTCGTGGTCTCTCTGGATTAGATACAAGTTAAGTCAAGGTCGAATTTTCTGTTATTTTGGCAAATAGAAAGAAATAATATGGAATTATAGATTGTAATGGTCTGGTTACGATCAAGGTCAAGCATCTGAGGCCAAGGATTTTAAAAGCTTGGAAATTAAAGATTTTGTTAGTGGGGAACTCACTCACTCACTCACTATCAAAAGCTTGGCATGGGATAAATTCTTTTAGAATAAGCTTTTGATTAATGGCCATATATTGGTCTAATTGGAAATGGTTAATGTTAAAGTCATTTGGCTTTTGGAACTTAAAGTCCTAAGCTTAAGGGAGGAAAAATAACCACGAATTACTAGGGGCCCATAAAGTTTAGGGTGATCAATTTTTTTATTTTTTAATATTTTTTTACTTGTAGGACCCATATAACTTGTGGTTCTAACGCTGTAATGGGAGATGGTCCACACCTCTCTCTCCAATCAATTTAAGTTAAAGTATTCTATAGTTGTTATGTTATGTAATCATAAATTAATGTTGGGTCTTTTTAATGCAATATATTATTTGTACCTAGGTTCAATCATAAGTAAAAGAGGTGATTTGGAAGATGAGGTTTCCCAAAGAATTAAAATAGGGTGGATGAAGTGGAGAGGTGCGTCTTGGGTCTTATGTGATCGGCGTATTCCATTAAAGCTTAAAGAAAAATTTTATAGGACCGTTGTTCGACCAGCTATGATGTACGGTGCAGAGTGTTGGGCTGTTAAAAAGAATCATATAGATAAACTCAGTGTAGCAGAAATGAGGATGCTAAGATGGATGAGTGGCAAAACTAGGATGGATAAGATAAGAAACGATCATATTAGAGTTGGGCTGGGAGTTGCTCCCATAAGTGATAAGCTTAGAGAAAGTCGTTTGAGGTGACACGGCCATGTTCAACGGAGACCTATAAATGCTCCTGTACGGAGAAGTGATATAATCCATATTGAAGGAACTAGAAGAGCTAGGGGTAGACCTAAGATAACCTTAGGAGAAGTGGTGAGAAAGGATATGTATAGCTTAAGCCTTGTATCTAGCATGGCCTCGAACAGAACTGATTGGAGGGCAAGAATCCATGTAGCCGACCCCATTTAGTTGGGACAAGGCTTATTGTTGTTGTTGTATATTATTTGTAGGTCCCAAGTAGATTAACACCGTTAGTCGTTAGTCAATGTTAAATATATTCAAATTTAAACGTGAAATAACAAAAGTGTCTCTCAGGTTATTTAATATATTGTATTATATATGTTTTAAAAGAAGATAATTGGTCGTTAAAAAAAGAAGAAAAAAATATAATAATACAATGTATTAAATAACCTGAAGGATATTTTGGTCCCTCTATGTTTGGAACCTTCGGACAGAAATTTTGAATCGAAATTCCACAGAACAATCCTATGCATGTTGTCACACCCTACTCGTCGGTCTTGGTTACCCGCCGACAACCCATAGGAATGATCCGTCACAGGATCCACGGTTTTAGTCTATCAATAATAATAAATGCAAATAAAGACAATCATGAGCAATAATAACTTCAAAAATTAAATAAAAGGATTACAGGAGTCCAAATACTCCAATAAAATAATCAGGGAAAAAATAAATAATAAAAAAGAATACGAGTTCAACAGAAGCAGTTCAAATGTTTATATGAGTTTCTTTCTCTAAAACAAAAAACTTAGACTCAAGTTTATCAAGGTGAGGGATTCTCCAATTCTTCTCCAAACGATGAGCAAACTGCTTGGCAACCTGTCTCCTCCACCCATCAATAGGTGCTATAAACACACCCCATGCACTCGCAGGAAGTTCCCACATAAGCTATCTCCATTTTCCATTGTCGGTGCCACATCTTCTTCATACGATAAGGTTCCTTTATGGAAAACCAATCCATCTTCTGACGTATATCATCCATCTGTACAAGCTAATAAAACATAGACAAATAAATGAATGAGTTATGGAGAACTCAGTAAAAACATACAATGATTCACATCCATATGTCAAACCATCAGAAATGCATATATGATATGTATGAATGCAAAGTATGAATACCACGAAGATCTAACTGTGCAAGTCTCTAACAGTTGACATGCTTTAAGATATAACACCAGCCTTCCTCTTGGTAGGTCTAGTCACTCTGATTCGGCAAAGACTGGTTACCTCTGTAGGGATCCTGGGTAAAATGGAAAGTCCACACCTGGCTCTTAAACCATGGCTGGGGTTAAGTCAACACTCTCTCACCACGACTATTGGCATGAGTATTGGCGCATGTCAAGGGTTTCTAATCCAATGCAAGTCATAATGGTAACATACTACATGAAGTCCATATACATCCCCTATGGCACCAACCAACTCAGTTCAATATCTTTCGCAACCTAGGAATGAGAATCCTCACGGATTGGTTACCGCTATTGAACTCCATTCCATAACCCTAGGAATGCTCTCATGACTCCTCACGACACCCGGTTCGTTCCTTGGATGTCCATGAGCCCAACCCTAACATATGCAACCCTACCATTGTATGACCAACAATGGACCATCGTCACATCACTGCCTTCATGGGTCTTTTGGCTTCAATTCCCCTATCGAAAGGGTAGTAGCATGTGGGGTACCTAGCCATGCAACTCTAGACTCTACCTAGATATGTCATCAAGTAGTTATGACAGTGCTGGAGACATCAGTGAGCATGTGTCCCATACCACACCCTCTGATATCTCAAGCCAAGATATCCCAATGGAATACCCCTTCCATCAGAACCACAAATCATCAACCATCATTATATCACATTCATAATTGACAAAGTAATGTAAAGACCGTACAAACAACAAGCATATAATAAGATCAGCATACTAAACAAGGTTACAACAGTATATGAAGTGAAATGACAATAATAACAGACACTGGACTAGCATGTTCAAGTCATTTCATAAAAATAGGATTGTATGTCCTTACCTGTAAATAAGTAGAATTCCTCTAAATTGCAAACCAAAAACAATTATAAGACTTTTATTTGAAACAGAGAACCCCTATATATAGGGTTACAATAAGGTATAAGTCGAATGAATCAAATCAGTCAAAATCTAAAAGTCATTTGGTCACTGGAAACCAGCCGGTCGCTTGGTCTGAGCGACCACCACTAGTGTCCGCCTAAAAAACAGAGAGTTTCAATCCGAAACTCAAGTTTCTGATTATCCGTTTTCAATCCGAATTTTGGATGATCATAGTCCGAACTTCAAATCTATCACTCCCACAACTAAGGGTGATGCTAAACTTAACAATTGACAGTAATTTGGTTATCCAGAATCCTCCCTTTTGATTAGATCAACCCTTTTCACGAATGCAGAGTTTCGTTTTGGATCTGATCTTACCAAGATCATTAAAAAATTAGGTACTGTAATAGAAGGATCATGAACAACCAAAGAGGAACACTAATCTACTTTTATCATAGCTAAAGGTGGAGTTTGAGTGACCAGGGAGTCACTTACCTCAACCAGATCAGCTAGAATAGACAATAGAACTTTCTGGAACACTAACAGCACTTCAAATCATCTTCCAGCACGCCTCCACAGCCTTCTAACCTCAAAAAACAACAATCTCGAATATAATATTCGTAAAATAGGCGAGGGTGGCTATTTATAGAAGTCTGGGGGCAAAATAGGGCAAAACTCCTGCAACCAGGACCAAGCGATCGTTTGGCCTAATCAACCGCCACTAGCAACCGCCTCTTAGTATATTGCTATACAAAGGTGCTTTGCTCAGGGGGTTGATGTCCAAGTATAACCTAACCCTAATGAACACATGGGGGAGGTCTTACCTTCATTCCGCACATCTCTAGACATCACTTGCCTTAAAGAAGTCCAACTACCAAACAAGGCAGGCTCTTCATCAAGAGAATCCAGATCCATGGGTTCAGGGTATGGATCATGGACTTCTATTCGGACACTTCACAAAATTACCCATATAGACCTTCAGATTCTTGGACCTGCAATACGAATCTCGGATTAGAAATACGGGCTTTGTTACACATGTTCTCTAGCCATTTAATGGACGGACCTTGCTTGGGTCATGCGCATTAATATCAAGTCAAGCATTTCAGGAGGTCAGATATGAATTTTGGTCAAAATTTTGATCTCGATCGTCGAAATTCAACGGTCGAGACTCAAATCTCGACCGAAATATATGATCGAACAGTTGAAATTTCGACTTGATAAATGCACATGATCCAAGCAAAATTTTTAATGAACAGGACCGAAGTTTTTCGCATAAGTGAGCATGTTCAAAAAGTCAAAGGTTCAAGCGCGTTTGGACGGTTAAGAAACCCCACCAAGTCATGTTGGTGGGCCATACGAATTATTAGTTTATCAATTTAATGTCGTATTCTCTTTTTTTGGCAAATAAAAAAAATACAATTTAATGTCGCTGTCAGCCACATCCAGATCTTCGGATTCCACCTCAAGTGCTTATCTTTGCCGCCACTGCTTTTCTTTATTCCAAATTTTTGTTCGTCTGTTTATACACACGAAGGTCATAAAAGATGTTGACAAAATTTTAAGAATAGAATCAAATTGGACAGCTTGATTTGATCAAAATTGCTCATCATTGATCTTTGTTTTCACATTCAAAACTGATTGATTTAATTAATTAATTTTTTTTGAAAATTCATTTTTATTAAACGATTAAGTCAAAAAAAACAAAAATATATAACATTTGAATCAAGGAGTGGAAAAGGCCATTCAGTCATTATCGTTACTGACTAGACTCTCCTTGTTAGTTGGTCCGCTACAAAATTAGACCTCCTAGAAACATTAAAAAAATTACAATTAAAAAAAAAAACTTTGAAAATGCCAAATATCCGCTATGATAGATTGAATATCATGGTGCTGGGGGAGAGTTTTGCTTTCTTATGATATTGATAAGTTCCAATGATTTAATTTAATCTCTATTGGATTGTAAGAAATAATACAATTTTAAAAGTGTTGCTTAGGATGAAATATATCATTTAAAACACCTTGAATACATGTGGGTGTACGATCAAGGTCATTAGCATAAGATAGTATCTCCGGAAGTCCCTGATGTCTCTCCTATACTTTTCCTAGTAACGTACCTTGACATATGGTTGGGACAGAGAGACAAACCAACCCCACAATTAAGGACTCATTCTTCACATTGAAGGATAAAATGATCTTCGTACACTAACACAACCTATAGCCACTTAACACCATTTAAAGTGGAGAGACGATGATAGTTTTATAAAATACACACTTTAATCACTTTGATATGTAATTTCACTATAACATAAGAGCGCATCAGTAATTGTTCCTTGTTTAACTCCCGAAGGAAAAAAAGAAAAAAAAATTAAGTAATTGTTCCATTAATTTTTTAAGAAATAGAACCAGCAGAAAAGAATATCTCTTTTTTTTTTTTTGGTTCGCCGACCCTAGTTTCCAAGGCTTTGCCTTGACAAATCCGATGTTCAACCCGGATCACACACCTGGCTGTGGTGGGTGGGTGAGTCTCCCAACAAGAATTTTTTACATCCACAAGATTTTGATACTGGAATCTTGCTTAAGGCACCAAGCTACTTACCACTTGGACAAACCCCGATAGTAGGAATATCTCCTTCTATCATACAAAGATGGGGTATATATAGAACTAATGAATAATAAATATAATTTAAAATCAAATTCATTTATAATATGGATGATATACTTTATTATGGTTGAGCAACGAAACACTTTGTTTTGATATGTGGTATATATATATATTACTTGGTATATGGTAGAATGACTCTTTCCAAGAAAGTCCTCTTTCCAAAAAAAACTTTCTTGGAAGTTTCTTATTCAAATGGCTTGAACTTGGTTTTTTTTTTTTTGGCACTACCAACTACTTAAATCAAGACTTTGGAAAAGACTTGCCGGTCGACATTAACATCCAAATCCAAAATTGAAACAAAACAAAGAACAAGAAAATCAAAATGGTTAGGTGTTTAATTAGGTGAAAAGTAAAATCCAACTATCATTCTAGACTTCTAGTCTCGTGAAACCATTTGAAACTATAGCATGCGAGTTCGGATTTTTATTTCTACGAATAGAGGGTTATGCTTTCCTTATACTTTTTTACTGTACATTAAGAGGAAATTCCACTTCTGAATACTGATATATGGACCAGTAAGTTTTCCTCTTAAA